>NW_026712219.1:15459028-15604028 GCF_030504385.1 Musca domestica | reverse complement strand
CAATCAGTGTGTCAATCAGTGTGTCAATTACTTTACTCTTTTTTTTACCCTCCACCATACATAGTACGGAGGGTATATTAAGTTCGTCATTCCGTTTGTAACTAATCGAAATAATAATTTTAGACCTTACAATCAGCGTAAAAGAAATTCAGACGATTTAGCTCTGTCCGTCTGTTTTAATCACTCAAGAGTCAAAACGAATTAAGATAGGAAGCTAAAATTTTAGATCAGTCTTTTGTCTGCAGACATTTCAAGTTCGAAGATGGGCTATGTCGATCCACGATATCGTAAAGGTAACCCCGATATTCTGTATTTTGATGATTTTAGCGACCTTTTTATAACGGAGCTGTCTGAAATCCACATGGAAGAGAATTGTTTTGATAGGTCCACGATACCGTATAGCCCCCATACAACAGAAACCTCGATATTCGGTATTTTCATGATTTAGCGACATTTTACACCGGAATTGTTTCAAATTTGGCATTCGAAGTTCGTAACGAATACTACAGCCTAAGACTGAAAATTGTCTGTACAGGTCCAGGTCTTCGTATAGCCCCTATATAACGGTACCTCCCTATATTCGGTATTTTGATGAGTTTAGCGACATCATACACCGGAGTTGTTTCAAATTTGATGTATGAAGTTCGTAACGAATACTTCAGCCTAAGACAGAAAATTGTATGTGCAGGTACAGGTCTTCGTATGGTCCCCATATATGGGTACCTCCCTATATTCGGTATTCGGATTTTAGCTACATTATTCACCGGATTTTTTTAAATTTTCATATATGTATGTTGTAATGGCCTATGGCGAAAGTTGCCTATGCAAGTCCACGTCTTTGTATAGATCCAATTATAAAGTCGACTTCTTATGTACGGTATTTTTAAAATTTTAGCAGAATTATAAACAATTTTTATTTTTTGGAAGATGTCCAACTTCGTACCAAATGCTGGAGTGTGTTGAAAGTTCCGCCCGGCCGAACTTACTGCTTTTTTATTTGTTTGTAATTTTCCACCTCTCCAACCATGCCTTCGTAATAAGCGATCCATTTATCCCAGAAACTGCGAATGCATCCAACTTCCACCCAGACGCTTCTTTAATATTCTCTTCACAAAATTTTGAATACCAAAAATAATTCACTCAATTCATTTGGAATTCAAAATAGTATCCCACGTTAGCACATATTTTTCCACAGAAAATAACCGATGCAACATCATCACTTCACTGCTGCCTCCAACCAAAACGACACCATAGCAATGTGTCTATGTGGCATTCACAGAAATCCTTCCCATCACTCCATGATGACAATCTCCGGTAATTTTTCCTTCTCTCCGATTGTATCGCACACAAAACAAAGATAATTATACCTTTTAAGAGTAGCACACCTTAATGTTGCAATCGTGGCAAGTCGAAATGGATAAAGTTGTTGCTAATTATCGGAGTCTTTAAATGAGTTTTTCTGCTCGTTTAAAGGAGTCTGTCGTTCGTCGTTCGTCGTCTGCGTCGAGTCAGCCAGCCAATCATCGGCAGTGACTCAAGCATTGAGAACAGGCTGGGAGATTTCAAAGTAAAGCTTTTTAAAGTTTCCACTCGTTCACTAGCCCGAAACAATTAAAAAATCATTCAGTGGAAACAAAATTATTTCTCTGTGTTGTTGTTGCTGTTGTAGTTCCTCACCACAGCCAACATGTTGATTTGATTCTTTTGCCATGGCTCTGTCTCTGGGCTCATAAAAAAGTTGTTCATTTCTCGGGTCTTGTTGCACCGCTAAAATGGCCAATAAACGCACAATTATAAATCATTTGTGCCAGCCATGATGGTGATTATTATTTTGCCATCAATGTTTATGTTATTTTTGCTGTTGCTGTTGCTATTGTTCTTGTTGTCTGTTATTACAGCCATAATTGTTCGATCACAGACAGACATGTCTATATGAAAATACCAAAGTAAGTAGAGCTCTCTATATGTTAGCAAAAATAAATATATTTTAGACATGGGAACAAATTATGCCTTGGTATTTGTATAGGTGGTCATACACACATGAAAATGCGTTGGCAACCATAAGTAACTCAAAACAGGGGCGTAGTAGAAAAATATCATAATGTGAAGCAATAAAGGCGTTATTGTGCAGAAGTAAATTTTCAAATATTCTCGATGTAAAGACAGGTCATATTCCATAGTAAAGTATGAAAAAAAATTTGACCCATGGTATCATTATAACTTTAACAATATATATTTTTTATTGGATGTTCTGTTATATGGGGGCTATACGATATCGTGGTCCTATATAGATAATTATCTTTTAGGGGGTAAAGTACTCACAAAGAACTCCTTGCGTAGAATTTCAGACAATTCCATTGAAAAATGTGTCTAATATCATGAAAATACCGGATATGGGGGCTATACGATATCGTGGATGCCTGCAGACAAAAGACAGATCTGTGCAAAATTTTAGCTTCCTATCATAATTCGTTTTGACTGTAGCGTGACGGACAGGGGCAGGACAAGGCTAAACTGTCTTAGAATTTTACGCTGATCAAGAATATATGCACTTTGTTGGGTCTAAAATTATTACTATGTATGGTGGGTGTACAAAAAGCAGCTATGTTCGGCCCGGAACATTTAAAACCCTCCACAATTTATAAAGAACCGAAAAAGTTAAAAAATCCGAAAAATACCGCTTATATAGGGCTATATGAAGATGTAAACAAGTATAATTAATTTTTTTGTCGATTCCAAACTTCAAGTACGAAATTTGAAACATTTCAGGTCTATAATATTCCTAAAATCATAAAAATACCGTATATTGGCAGGTATCGTTATGTACGAAGACATGAACCTGCATAGACTATTTCCTGTCAAAGACTGTAGCACCTATTAGGAATTTCAAGTACGAAAGTTTAAACAATTCCGGTTAAACACGTCGCTGAAATCAGCAAAATACCGAATATAGGGAGGTACCGTTATATGGGGGCTATACGAAAACGTGGATCTGTATGGACAATTTTCGGTCATAGGTTGTAGTACCCATCAAGAACTTTCATTATGAAATTTGAAACAATTTCGTTGTATATTTTACGTAAAATCGTCAAAATAGCAAATATAGGGAGGTACTGATATATGGGTCCTATACGAACCTGGATAGACAATTTTCTGTCATAGACTGTAATTCCCATTACGAACTCTAAATACGAAATTTGAAACAATTTCGGTACCGAATATCTGGTGGTACCGTTATATGGGCGCTATACTAAAACGTGGACCTATTTAGACATTTCTCTTCTAAGGGGTAAATTACTCAGACGGATCGCCTTGTGTGGATTTAAAGACAATTCCATTGCAAAATTTGGCTGAAATCATCAAAATACCGAATATTGGGAGGTACCATTATATGGGGGCTATATGAAAACCTGTCCGTTTTCATGGCTCATTTACGAACTTAACCTGTCCACTCGCAAAATACACATGTGTGGAGAACTTTAGCCTTCTATCTTAATTCGTTCCAAAGATAGCGTGATTACAACAGACCTTAATTCTCTGGAGAAATATTTGAAATCTTTAGAGTTGAGAATTTTATGTAGAATTTCTAGGTTTTTCTTTGATTTGAATGCCTCTTGAAGCTTTTCAAAATACTTTTATATTTTCGGAAGTCTATTGCAGTCCTTTTGTAAAATTGAAGAACTCTGAACGACCTTCTATAAAAGTGAAGACCTTTTGCAGGACTTATATAGAGTTGATGATTTCTAAATGGTCTTCTGTATAACTGAATGCATTTTGAAATTCTAAAGTAGAATATGATATCTTTCGATGGTCTCCAAGGAATGAAGACATTTTGAGGGTCTTCCAATGAATTGGACATGTTTTGAAGAACTCCTGTTGAATTGAAGACCTCTTGAAGATCACCTGTAGAATTAAAGGTCAAATTAAAGGTTTTCCTTAAATTTGAGGAATTAAGGTCTTCTTAAAAGATTTGCATAAAATTAAAGATTTTTTTAGATAATTAGGATGTCCCAAATATTCCTATATACTGGGTGAGATGAAAAAACTGCAACCAACTTCAGACTGCTGTCATTTCTAAGCCACTTGTCCGACAGCTGTTAAAATTATTCCAGTGACAGGTAGCGTAACCCGATGTCAAGGAAGTGGACGGAAGGAAACAGCAAAAGCAAAGAAGCGACTTGATCGAAACCCGCGTCGCAGTGGCCGAAAATTTCTCGTAAGCTGAAACTATCGCAATATTCCATTCAGCAAATATTGACAAATGAGCTCTAGGTAAAACCATTGAAATTCCAAAATGTGCAAGATCCTACACCGCAACAGAAAGAAAATAGACTCAGAAGAGTTAAAGCTAAAGAGTTGCTTTGCTTGGCCGAAAGTGGTGAACTGCCGAATTGGGATTTCTCCCATGAGAAAACATTCGCTGTGCAGAAGTTTAAAAAAAAAAAAATGATCGTGTTTACTTGCCAAAGAGGTCAGCTATAAACGTTGGTCAGCAGAACTCAAGCGCCGGCTATAGTGAATGTATGGGCGGCCATAACAACCGATGGTCTCTCCGCTAGTATTAATCGAAAAATATGTAGGATGCATTAAAGCCATGGGCACACAAACATTTTGGCCGCAGACCTTGGACATTCCAACAGGACTCAGCACCATCGCACTCAGCACGCGCCACCCAGGAATGGTTACAAAATGAGGTTCCTCGCTTCATTTCCAGCACACAATTGCCACCAAAATCTCCGGATACCAATCCGTTGGACTATTGTGTCTGGAGTATTTTGGAAAGCAAGGCTGGCACTAAATAATACCAAAGTGTCGATCACCTCAAGCAACCGCTTCGCCGGGAATGGTCCAAAATACCGCAGAGCAGCATTCGGGCAGCGTGTGGCGGTTTCATTGGCCGTTTGAATGCCATAATTCGTGCCAAAGGTGACCAATTCGAACAAATCTAAACTTATTTTAAAATTTGATGCTACTACCGAAATTTTTAGCTTTTATTCAATAAAATTTCAAAAAAAAAGAAAAAATGTAAAAATGATGTCGTTTGAATTTGTTGTATTGCCCATCTCCGAACTTGATCTAAATTTTATGATAATATTACGATGTACCAAGTTTAGACCAAATTGGATACTCCCTTCGAGAGTTATGGTGCGCACCAGCCAGACAGACGAACGGACGGACGGTGAACGCCTTAAGAGAATCCTCCTATATCGGTCGTTCAAAAACGAGGATCCTACCCATAGCTTTGTTTACATATTGACATTGTTGTTATTTGTGACATCTTAGCAAAATAAATTTGTTAGGCCTTTCGAAATATTTTCCCCCCACCACAAATAAATTCAGTTTATCGAATTTCGGAATCTCATTAAAATGCTTGCTGGTTTGTCGATTGGTTGGTTAGCTAGATGGCGTTGGAATAGTATGTTCGGCGAACTGATGAATATTTATAAGTCATTTCAGACATTGTTTGATTGTCGCCTTGTTTTTTCTGTCGTTTTTTTTTTTAATTTAGAGAAGAAATCAAAATGTCTGTCTACGATGGCGACAACGATTGACAGTATCAGCGACGGCAAAAAAGAGCTCCAATCCAAAACATTTTCATAGACTACAGTTTGTGTCTGTTTTTCAATATTTAATAATGACATTTAGTAGCGTGTTTTTTTGTGTGTTAATTTTTATAACAAATCAACAAGGCATTAATGCCAAAGATTGTTTTTTATTTTGCCTTTTTTTAATTTAATCATAATCAACAACACCAACAAACACCTGAAATAACACGAGAGACTGAGAGGGATAGAGATAGAAAAAAAAAAACAAAATTAAAATTCAGCCAAAAATATTGACACCAATCAGTGACAATTAAATAAATCATCGAACAAACGAGATTTAAATTATTTTTTTATTATTTTCGTCTATTGATATCGAAATTTGCACATTTTATTAACACCATGGATGCCATAGACATATTGCCATCAATTTTGTGTTTTAATTGCACAGTCTGGGCTTTTTGTTTTGTTTTCTTTCACTCTTTTGCAAATTTTTGTTTAAACAATAAATTGATATTTAATTCATTTCAATTTGCATAAAACCAGGTGTTAATTAACACTCCAAACAAATTAAGATGCAGCGTAAAAAATGGGGAAATGTAAATTTCTGGAATGGAATATTGTGATGTTAATATTTGCAATTGACCTTAACATTGAAATAATGGAGCAGATTGGATAATTACGATAATGTACTCAATATGGCATCTGGAGGCTAAAAGAAAAAAAAAAAAACGGTCAAAAAAAAATTTCGCCAGAAGTCCTATCTAGTATAGCAGGAGCTCGTCACCGTCAGAGATCCTGTCTCTAGTATAGCAGGAGCTCGTCACCGTCAGAGGTCCTGGCGAGTTCGCAAAGTCATATAATCTATGACATAAAGATGGGACTTTTCATTCTTGATTTGACCCGATAGATGGCGTTGGCAGTGAAAAAAAGTAAAAAAGGAGCAAAGTTCGAAGATTTGGACCTGCATATTTCTCTTTTGTCATAAGCCATTACAATATTCAAATACGAAACTTAAAAACCCAAACTTGGACCTACATGTCGATTTAGTGATGTCCGTCCGTCTATCCGTCTGTGGAAATCACTCTAGCTTCCGAACGAAATGAAGTAGTCGATTAAAATTTACTCAAATGTGTATTATATCTGCAGGACTTTTGGTAAAGAAAATGGGACATATAGGTCCACGTCTTCGTATAGCCCCCACATAACGTTACCCCCCTATATTCGGTATTTGGATGATTTTAGCGACATTATTTACCGGAATTGTTTCAAATTTGTTATTTTAAGTTCGTAATGGATACTACAGCCTAAAAAAGAAAGGTATGTATGAAATAGAACGGTACCTCCCGAAATTGGGTATTTTGATGATTTTAGATACATTATTTACCGGAATTGTTTCAAATTTGACATTTGAAGTTCGTAATGAATACTACAGCCTCCCAATGGTACCTCCCGACATCGGGTATTTTGATGATTTTAGATACATTATTTACCGGAATTGTTTCAAATTTGGCATTTGAAGTTCGTAATGAATACTACAGCCTGTGACAGAAATTTTTTTGTGCAGGTCCACGTCTTCGTATAGCCCCCATAGAACGGTACCTACCGCAATCGGGTATTTTGATGATTTTATCGTCATTATTTACCGGAATTGTTTCAAATTTCGTATTTGAAGTTCGTAATGGATACTACAGCCTATGCCAAAAATTGTCTGTTCGGGTCCACGTCTTATATCCCCCATGGTACCTCCCTATATTCGGTATTTTGATGATTTTGGCGACATTATTTACCGGAATTGTTTCAAATTTGGTATTTGAAGTTGGTAATGGATACTACAGCCTAAGAATGAAAATGAACCATGTAGATCCACGTCTTCGTATAGCCTCAATATAACGGTACCCTCCGATATTCGGTATTTTGATGATTTTAGCGTCAATATATACTGGAATTGTTTCAAATTTGGTGTTTGATGTTCGTAATGAATGCTACAGCCTATGGCAGGAGATTGTCTTTGCAGATTCACGTCTTTGTATAGCCCCCATATAACGGTACCTGCCAATATTCGTCATTTTAATGATTTATTCACAATTTTTTTTAAGTTTCGCATTTGAATAATGTAATGGCTTATGAAAAAAGTTACCTATGCAGGTCTATGTCGTCGTATAGACCCTAATATAACAGCTACATTCGGTATTTTTAAGATTTTAACAGAATTTTTAACGGATTTTATTGTTTTTGAGAATTGCTAAATTCGTTCCAAAACAGCATTCAAAGTTCGGACCGGCCGAACTTACAGCATTTTTACTTTTTATCTATTCGAATGTTCTGAAGTAGATTTTTGAGATCATGTCTATTACATTTGATGTTGTTCCCCGTGGTTAGTCAGAAGTATAGGTCGCAGAGGTGTAGTACAGCAGGAGCTTGCCGTCAAAGACTTCACATCAAGACATCTAGGAATTTCTTGAGTCCATGATTAATAGACTTAGGACTCATCCGTAAATTTATATTAAATTATATTCTTTAGTCATGATTACTATGAAATCATCATTACCGCCACTATGTCTTAAACACCTTTTGTTTTACTGCATGCTATTTGTGTTGTTGTTGTTGTTGGATTTGTTAACACATTGACAGTTGACTAATAAATGCATTTGAAATTCATATTTATGGCTTCATATTCAATTTGCTGACGGACTTGCCATGGTGTTATGTACCTTTTATTGTTTTCCTGGCAACTCGTTTTGATGTGAGTTTTTATGTTCTTGCTTTGCGGAATTATAGACATTTTTCGAATCGATTGTATTTTTTCCCGTAGCTGTTATGGATCCCCTTTTTTTTTTTGCAGCGAAGAATATAAGTGTCTTGCGCTGGTGTTGTGTGCTTGGCCCCTTCGTTTTCTTAGACTTGGCATGTTAAAGGTCTTTGACGGAAGGAAACGTAAGAAGTTGGGTTTTGTTATTTTTTTATTGGGGTCTTTTGTTGTTGTTGTAACATTATGTTAGGTTTTCAGCAAAAACAACAAAGTAACAAAAAAATAATATTTGTATGTATAGACAATAGTTTGTTATTTCATGTTCACAAGTTGGCCAAAGACAGAGACAACAACGAAGGAATAGTAACAAAAGCAATTTTACGAGGTACGAATTTAAGGCGATATCGAGCTATATATTGGATATATGAAGAAGATTTGATACACATTTACCATCTGGGGACTTCAGGAAAGACTTATGGAGATGAAAAAGTCTTGCTTAGTAGAAGGTGTTTTGTCTCTATCAGAAGGTATCAGAAGGTATTTATTCTACACAAAACGTTAGAAGATATTTTATCAATAGAAGACCACAGAAGGTCTTTCATCTCAAGAACAACTCAAATGGTCTTATGTCTTTAAAAGATCTCTGAAGGCCTTTCGCTTAAGGAAAAACCGCCAGAACATATATTTTATATAAAATACTTCAAAAGGACTTCTATCTATAGAAGGGCTCACCAAATTTGGATTAAATAATTACATTTTGGTGTACCCAAAAAGGACTTTAAACGTGGATTTTATAAAGAACATTTTGGAGCATCAATTTATACATAAGTTTTGGACCGTCCAAAAAAGACTTAAATGGATTCAAAAGGATTTTTTTTTGGATTCACAAAAGACTAAAACGTGAACTATAAATAGCATTTCTTATGACACAGTGAGGACTATAAACGAGGATCTACAGGGTGAGATAAAAAAACTGCAACAAAGTCAAACGCCATAATTTTTATATTTTTATAATTTTATTGAATGAAAGCAAAAAATTTAACATCAAATTTTAGAATGCCCGAATGTTGCTCTGCGGTATTTTGGCCCATTCCTGGCGATGCGCTTGCTTGAGGTGATCGACACTTTTGTATTGGTATTTTTTAGTGCCAACTTTGCTTTCCAAAATACTCTAGACACAATACGCCAACGGATTGGTATCCGGAGATTTTGGTGGCCATTGTGAGCTAGAAATGAAGTGAGGAATCTCATTTCGTAACCATTCTTGGGTGGCTGAGTGCAAGACCAAGTGCTGAGACCTGTTGGAATGTCCAAGGTCTGTGGCCAAAATGTTTGCGTGCCCATGGCTTTAATACACCCTCCAGAATATTTTCACGATAATATTCGGCATTTATTCTGATGCCATGGTCGATTAATACGAGCGGAGAGCGACCATCGGCTGTTATGGCGGCCAACACCATCACCATGGCCGGCGCTTGAGTTCTGGTGGCCAACCGAAGGTGCACATTTTCCGCTGACCTCTTTGGCAAGTAACCAGGATCATTTTGTTTGTTTACAAACTGCTGGACAACGAATATTTTCTCATCGGTGAAAACCAAATTCGGCAGTTCACCACTTTCGGCCAAGCGAAGCAACTCGTTAGCTCTTTTGAGTCTATTTTTTTATGTTGCGGTATAAGTTCTTGCACTTTTTGGTATTTCAATGGCTTAACCCCGAGCTCATTTTCCAATATTTGCCGAATGGAATATTGCGATATGTTCAGCTCACGAGCCATATTTCGGCCACTGCGACGCGGGTTTCGATCAAGTTGCTTCTTTACTTTTCGAACCATTTCAGCTGATGTTGCTGTTTTCTTTTCGTCCACTTCCTTGACGTCGGGCTACGCTACCAGTATCACGGTAACGAGCGAGACACAAAGTATTTGGTCACATTTGAATGCTGTATATCATAGAGTATAGAGTCGGCCCGCCCGGCTTTTGACTTTTCCTTACTGGTTTTTTAATATTTCACAATGGCCGTGGAATTTTAAAAATAATTTGAAAGAACATAAATTTTTCAAAATGTTTCAGAAGGAATCAAAATTATTCGAAACTTTTTTCAACGACCAACGCCAGTAACAAATGTTAAATTTTTCAATAATATTTTTGAAGCACGAATTAAGCAATCCAGAAAAACCTCTCACTATGGAAAACCGTAAATGGTCTTTTAACTATTAAAAAACTTCATAAAACTTCTATCTGCAGAATACCTTAAATTGTCTACTAGCTATAATGACCCCAAAATGGATTCTATCTATGGAATGCTTCAGAAAGTATTGTACCACTGTATGACTTTAAGTAGAAATCTAGTAATTCCTTTTACCCAAAACCCCTCCATTAGGGGGTTTGTTGTTCTCCTCCGAAATACCCCCCCCTCGTAAATTATTGAAAAATCCAGAAGTTGCCTTTTCCACAATTTGGCCTAACCTGCAGTCTGTCTCTGCTTCATTTTTTTTGTTCATATAAAAAATTCATACTTCATTGGCAACATAAATATATGTCATTTATTAGTTGTAGCCTGGCTCCATTGTGTTTTTCCTCTCCGTATGTGTATGTCTGTAAGTATGTGTCTTTGTTAAAAATTTATCGATGTTGTTGTAGTTTTTGTGCTGTTATAACTTTTATAACATGTAAGCATAAATGTTGCCAATTAAATACCATTATTAGTTAAACATTTTCTTTTCGGTCGTTGGTATATTTCCCCCACCCTCAACATGGTGGTGGCATGGGTCGAAGTCATTTGGGTTGGTTGGTTGATGAAGGAAAAATGTGGAATAATTTACTCCCTTTTCTCATATGAACTTCTATTGGCATAATTTGCAGATGGGGAAGGTAGTATCGCGCTCAGAGCTTCTTCGAACTTATAAATCAAATACAAAAGATTAATCGAACATTGGGCAAAATTGATGGGTCCCAATATGGCAGTAAACAATAATGCTTTAAAGAAGATGGAGAGAGAGGGAGAGAGTTGAACTGGATTAGGTGGGGTATAGGCGAAGTATATTATTAGATGTTTTATAAGTAGTGTTTCTTTGTTGCCCACATCGATCGTAGGGCAATTTTGAATCCAATACCTTTTCATCTACTTCCTATTGGCAAAGATATTGATTGCCCAAAAATGTTTTGCTCTTTTCGTGTTTATTGTATAACAACACAATTGTTGTTTTTTTTTGTCTGTTGTTCGAACTTTTTTTGGCCCGGCTGAAATATTTTCCTTTTGTTAAGCTTCCATATGACATTTCCTCCCGCAAAAAAAAAAAAAAAATGTATTGTTTTTTTCCTTCGGTTTGGACTGGGACGTTTGTTTGTTAAAAGTTTTATGTCTTTCGAATGGCTGATTTGTTATTTCATTTGAGAGGGGGTTTGTTCCTTTTTTGGCAACATCGTCGAAGTTTTGATTGTTTTCGCTATTGAAAATTCAGTGTTAAATAATGATTTACGACGACATTATATTTTTGACATACATGTGATATTGTGTAAATATGCCATAGGAAACTGTTTTAACAATTGGAAAATTACATAAAGCACCGCAAATAAGGAAATTGTTTTCATATTTGCGGAATATTTGATTGTCAATCAAATCCGTGAAAAAGGGATTGCGTTTGCAAGGGTCGTTAGGGTATTAATTTTGAACGTATTTTCATTAAATTTGAAACAGTTCCGGTTAAAAATCTTGCTAAAATAATCAAAATACCGAATATCAAGAGGAACCGTTATATGTGGGAATATACGATATCGTGGACCTGTATAAACTATTCTCTTACAGGGGGTAAAGTACTCAGAAGGAACTCCTTGTGTGGATTCTAAAACAATTCAATTGAAAAATTTGGTTACAATCATTTAAATCCCGAACATACCGAGGTACCGTTACCATTGTGTAGAATTTAAATTCCATTATAAAATGTGCCTAAAATCATCAAAATACCGAATATCGGCGGGTACCGTTAAATGAGGGCCATACGATATCATGGAGAGATATAGCCCATCTTCGAACTTGGCGAACTTAGTATATCCTGCATACTAAGTCGATTTAGCCATGTCCGTCTGTCAGTCTGTCTGTTGTAATCACGCTATCTTGCGAACGAATTGAGATAGAAGTCTAAAATTTTGCACACATTTTTATTTTTCCAGTTCGTAAATGGGCCATGTAGGTCCACGTCTTCGTATAGCCCCCATATGACGGTACCTCCCTATATTCGGTATTTTGATGATTTTAGCGACATTATTCACCGGAATTGTTTCAAATTTGGTATTTGAAGTTCGTAATGGATTCTACAGCCTAAGACAGAAAATTGTCTGTGCAGGTCCACGTCTTCGTATAGCCACCATATAACGGTACCTCTCTGTATTCGGTATTTTGATGATTTTAGCGTCATTATTCTCCGGAATTGTTTCAAATTACGTATTTAGAGCTCGTAATGGGATCTACAGTCTGTTACAGAAAATTGTCTATGCATGTCCAGGTCTTCGTATAGGCCCCACATACCAGTACCTCATTATATTCGGTATTTTGACGAGTTTAAGTACAATACCCACCGAAATTGTTTGAGACGCGAATTTGAAGTTCGTAATGGATGATATAGCCTATGGCAGAAAACTGTCTATGCTGGTTCAGGTCTTCGCAAATCTCCGATGTAACGCTACCTCCCTATATACGATATTTTGATTTATTATTTTAGCTACGTTATTCACCGTTTATTTTAAGTTTCGAATTTGAATATGGTATTGACTTATGACAAACAATGCCCATGTAGGTTCACGCCGTATAGACGGCTATGTTCGGTATTTTTAAAATTTTAACAGAATTTTGTAAGGATTTTATTTCCAACTTCGTTTCAAATGTTGGAGGGTAGTCAAAGTTCGGCCCGGCCGAACTTACTACTTTTTAACTTGTTTAATAATTTTTTTCTAGTTCCAGGATCATTTCTCACTGTTTTAAGTATATTAAAAAAACGTGGGCTTTATTACAACATTTTCAAGGTTTCTCCAGCGCTACAAACGGCGGTTTTTATAGGGACTAAAAGCGGAATTTAATTTTCAAGGACTAAATAATCTTGTTTCAAATATCATCAGATCCAAAAATGTGCATGTGTTTATAATTTTCCCCATGGATAACAAGTTAAAAAGTATCAGTAGATTTTTCCGACAGAGGTATACCCGAAGCCAATGTTCCGTAATTTAAATCTATTTTGATTTCTGTTATGATTATTCAAATTTTTGACCCTCTATAGAGAAGGTTCCGAAGGAATGAGCCAAAATTGTCCATTTCGTATCGGACCTAAATAAATATGATATGAATATTGCGACGTGTCAGGTTTGGACTATATTGGTTAATTCCTTTACCCGAAGAAGTGGTCCGATCTCTATTATCTTTATAACATTTCTTGTGTTGATAAAAAAATTTTGAGATGTATCAAGTCTGAATGGAATCTGATGTTATTTTGGCGTTTTATGAACTTCATGGATATTCAAAATATTGACCATTTGAGAGGGAGGTACCAAAAGCAGTAGACCGATATATCCCATCTTCTCAGCAGATCTTGTGTTAATAAAAAATAATGGGTTGTGTGGAGTTTGCTTATTTCGGATTTTTCAAAATTTTGACCCTTTGTGGGGTAGGTACCAGGAGGAATGATCCGATCTCTACCATCTTTATTACAGATCTTGTGTTAATAGAAATATTGAGATGTTGCTCAGTCTGAATGGAATTGGATACTAATTTCATGTTTTTGACTTCATGGTCCTTGAAAATGTTGGCCCTTTCGTGTGGGAGGTTCCAGAAGGGGAGGACCGATATAGTTCATCTTCGCCCCAGACCTTGGGTTAATAAAATTATTGGGATGTGTGAAATTTGAAGACTATCGGACTGTTACATGACATTTTATAGGAGTTATAATTATTCAAAATGTTGACCCTTTGGGGGAGGTACTTGATGGAGTGGACCGATATTGTCCAAAATATTAGGATTTGCAAAGTTGGAACAAAATCGGATTATGCTTTCTCTTTCTGTACAGTAAAGTACATGTTTTTTTTTGAAAATATGTGGGGGAGGTACCAGAGCGAGTGGACCGATCTCTAATCTAAGTTTGATAATAATATTACGATGTACCAAGTTTGGATCAAATCGGATACTCCCTTCGAGAGATATCGTACGCACCAGCCAGCAGACATACAGACAGACAGACGAACAGATTTGGCCCAAAGAGACCTCGTTTTGATGAGACACGTTTTGATCGCATCAAATGATATATACCCTCTCTAGCCATATGGGTGAGGGTATAAAAAAAATTTATAATGACCAATAAGCCATGAACGCAGATTCCTGAAAATTAATTTTTTTTCAAGGACCAACAGTGCCGTATGCCTAGATTTTGAAGAACATATTTTAAAGTTCCGCTGAAGCCATAAGCTTTTTTTTACACTTCAGCCATGTGGCTAAAGATACGGCCAAAACGCGCTTCATCAAAATATATCCAAAATTTATAAAAAATATATCCCAACAAACGAACATGAGCTGAGGATATACATGTGTCAAGAAAACCGACTAATACTTTATAGCTTGTTAAGAATGAATGTACGAAATTTTTTTAAGAATAGTTTTTCAAGGACTTTCAGAGAAGAATATTTTATTCTCTCTGAGGCGATTTTGAAACATAATAACCATTTAACGCAGGAATAGCCTCTATTTCATATATTTCATTACAGCACCTTATAATTTTTCATCGCTTCTGTTTTACCATCTTTCCAATTACGTTAAAATGATCCACCACTATTCCCTCAATGTCAACTCTAGCACGAGGATCCTGTTTCCAGTGCTATTAATAGAGAATGCCTTCGTAATTAAGCCTTTCGAACGAGTGTACAAAATTAAAACGATGTGATGGCCAACATGAAAAATGTTCGAATGGCGTGTTTCGAGTTGAGAATTTATGGCCGAACAGTGTCCAGCCAGCCAGAGTCTGAAGGCAACCAAGTGCCATATTCCGCTTGGTCAATGGCGGAATGTGTTGCACAGTTTAAGGTAACTCTTTAATCTTTTAGTTGAAAGTGCTTGAAAGCTTGTTTCCATTTTGCTGTTGTTAAATGTTGATGGAGCTGAGTCGACTCAACTCAGGTGTGGTGTTGCAGGTAATACCTAAATTATCACGTTGCAGTCATAATGTATTGGTGTTGTTTTTGTTGTTGCTGCTGCTGTTTCTCGCCGTTAATGAATGTTATATAAATCAATGAAATTTTGTTACTTTATTACTGGAAGTACATGTATCGATGATGAACCTGTTTGAATACTTCGAAGAAGGATACATAGAAATAATTTCAAATAAACATTGAGGTAACATTAATAGGACAATATTCGTTGAAAACAGGAAAAACACGCCTTTATCTTTGAAGGTTTGGCAGGAAGTGGTCAACAAACAAAAATTAGATTTTCAAGCAAATATCTAAAAACTTATTATTTCGGAGGTAACTTCTAATAAACATGAGATTTGTTCATAGAAGAAGAGAAAAATATCTTATTCTTACAAAACAATCCATCTATCCATAGAAGGGCTCAATGCCTTCTGTCAATAGTAGACGGGAAGAAGGTCTTGGTCTTCTATCGAAGGTGTTTCATTTATAGGAACAGAAAACTGCAGATATCCATAGACGAATAACTGTAGGTCTTTCATAGAATACTGCAGAAATACATCGGAGAACTATAGGTCTTCTTCTTACCTACGAAGATTTTCATAAATGCATCAGAAGAAGAGGTTTAAGAACAGCTGATCTGCAGCTGATAGTTTGCTCTGGAAAGATATTGAGGTCTTCATCAAGTAGAATAAGATACGGAGATTGTTTGATTGTTTTTTGTCCTTCTCAAGCAGACTGACAGAAGAAGATCTAAATGTATTTTTTCTCATTGAAGAAGAGCTAAAGGTCTTCATATCACAGAATAAGACTAAAGGTCTTCTTAGATGATGTGCAGAAATCCTTCTTCTCGAAGAAGAAAATCTGAAGGTTTTCTAACAGAAGAACGTCTGAAAGTATTCTAACAGAAGAACATCTGAAGGTATTCTAACATCTTTTTCCACAGAAGAAGATCTGAAGGACTGCCCACAGAAGAAGAGCTGAAGTACTTTTTATCACAGAAGAAGAGAGGAAGTTCCTATTCTCACAGAAGAAGAGATAAAGGTCTTTATCCCAAATAAGAAGAGCAGAAGCTCCTCTTGTCGCAGAAGAAGAGATGAAGGTATTTTTCTCACAAAAGAAGAGCTGATGAACATGCTTCTTCTCACCGAAGAGGAGATAAAGGACTTCTTCTAAAAGAGGAAGAGTTAAAGGTCTTCTTAAAGTAGAAGATGTGCAGAATGTCTTCTTCTCGAAAAAGAAAAGTTGGAGATTTTCTAATAGTTCTTCTCACACAAGAGGATTTTACTCTCACAGAAGAACTGCGGAAGGTATTTTTTATTACAGAAGAAGACTTAAAGATTTGTTTCTCACCGAAGAACAGAAAAAGGTATTTTTCCCATTGTAGAAGACCTGAAGGACTTCTCACAGAAGAAGAGCAGAAGGTCTTCTTACACGAGAAGAGCAAAGGGTTTTTCTGTCGCACAAGAAGAAGGCACGGACTTCTTCTCACAGATGACGAGTTGAGGATTTTTTTTTTCGGAGAATAAAAATCGGAGAAGAGCTGACGATCGTCCTGTCAGTGCTGAAGGTCTTTCTTCTTCTCACTGAAAAAGAGAACTCACAGAAGAAGGGCTGACGATCTCCTTCCCACAGAAGAACAGCAAAAGGTTTTCTTCTCAGAAGAGGTGCAAAATATCTTTTTCTCAAAAAAGAAGAGCTGAGGGTGTTCCTCAGTTTTCTTCTTACAGAAGAAGATCTTAAGAAGGGCAAAAGGTCTTCTTATAAAAAAAAAAAAAAAAAAAAAAAAAAAAAAAAAAAAAAAAAAAAAAACATCAGAAGGTTTTATTCTTACAGAAGATGAGCTGAAGATCTCCGTCTCACAGAAGAAGTGCTCCTTCTCACCGAAGAAGTTCTGAAAAGCTAATTCTCACAGGAAAAGGGCAAAAATTCTCTTCCACTGAAGAGCTGAAAGTCTTCTTCTTCTCATAGAAGAACAAGAATGGCTGAAGATCTCCTTCTCACAGAAAGAGAATTTAAGCTGAAGGTCTTCTTATCAAAGGAGAACATCTGATGGCATTCGTCTCATAGAATAGAGTAAGGTTATATTCTCACGAAATAGCTGAAGGCTTTCTTTCATTAAAAAAATGTAAGGTCCTCAGCTCTTAGAAGACCTGAAGATGCTGAAAAAGTTCTTCTGTTTATCATAGAAGAGCTGAGGGCTTTGTTTTCATCGAAAAATTGATGGTCCTCTTCTCTTAAAAGATCTAAAGGTGCTAAAATAGGTCCTCTTTTTATCGTAGAAGAGCTGAAGGAGCTAGAGAAGGTCATGTTTTCACAATAGAAGAGCTGAAGAAGGACCTTTTCATATCGATGAGAAGGCGATCTTCTTCTCGTCCAAGAAAAAACGATCTTCTTCCCATCGGGGTTGATTTTGAAGGCCGTCTTCTCGTAATAGAATTAAGGGGTATTCTTTAGTTTCTTATAGAAGAGTTTAGAACTACTTTTTCTCGTCATCTTTTTCTGATAGAAGAGCAAATAGTTTTGGAATATAATAAGATATGAGGGTCGCTTCTAAAAGGAAAAGGGCTGCAGTTTATCTTCAAATAAGCTAAAGGCTAAAGAGTTTATTTTAATAGAAAAAATAACTTCGAAGGAAATTTATCTATGAAAGTCCTGTTAATGGTGTTTTCTACACAAAATACCTGCCAAATTCCTTCGGTAGAATATATGTTCTCTATAAAAAACTAGCATAAAAATGTAAAAGTCTTCCACGTTTGAAGAGTTTAGAATAATATTTTAAGATTTATGCATGTTTGAATGGCTTCTGCCAAACCCAGGCTTTCAGAGATTTCAATATTATATTGTGTTTCATTTATTGTACACGACGTGTGTGGCACTGCAGATAATAAAAACCTCTCCCCCTTGTTGAGTCAGAAAATCAAAATGTTTGTGATGATAATGATGTGAAAGGATTTAAAACCAAATCTTTTAACAGTTAATTATCTCTATTATCCTTTTGGGCATTGTTGGCTTCCCCATCACTCCAACATTCCCAACACTGGGAATATTTTTCGCATTGTCTCTTCCAGAATTTAATTCACTCCCTTTTTTGCCACAATAAACTAATAAACCCATAAAACAAAGAATCTTCCATTCGACTTCCTCACACACATATCGAAATGGTACGTACGTGGTTAAATTAAAAATTCAAATCCTTCCTTATTTCTGCGGTCGGATTTTTAGTTCTTCCATAAAAACAAAGTTTTTACAATCTCCCAAAATCAAATGCGGGTGGTCTTTAATACGTTTTTCCGCACAAAAGTCACGCTCTGGTTATGTTCGTACGAAACGAAATGCCAAGCCGTCTCTGGTCGGGTGAAGCAATGCCGTTTTATTGGGGGCTCGGCTAAATATTCTCACGCTAACAACTATTTCGTTTTTGACAAGTCATTATGGCATCATAAAAATTTCGGCCAGGGAAATGCCAACCGAGAGAGAGACAGATAACGATGCTGCTGCTGCCGATGATAATGATGCTGGTTAATGGTTACAGCGATAGATCACGACAACGTAACGTCGGCATTCGTTTGCTTGCGACCGCTTTGAAGATCAACGAACGAACACCCTACCACCACCTGAATGGCCTACTTAATCTTGGACACACACAAAAGAAGTGTCATCCTCCAATGCTCGTTCATAAATAAGGATTAAAAAGATATTTATGACAAAACATTGTGTCAGCAAAACAAAACAAGTAAACAGAGCAAGCAATAAAATCTTGTTAGGGGAAATCCTTTTTTTCGTTTTCTTCACATTTTTCCAAACACACACGCTTAGGGTAGGAGACAAAAGTGGATTTTCCTCCCTTGTAGATGGTGTTTTCTCAGAGTCATCTTTAAGATCATTCCCGCTTGCCATTATGACATTTGACAAATGTTTATCTCTTTCTCCCCCCATCCTTGTGTGTTCTCTTAAAAAAAAAGAAGATCATTTCCATTGTCCTGCTGATCCTTATAAACTTAATGGCCCACAGTCTTGTTGTGTGTTCTTCTTGGCTATTGAGTGCCAAAAGGCAATTTGTGAGTTGACAAAATATGGTGTTTTTGTTCTGCCTGTTGGCCGCTGCCGTCATCCTTTGATGCAACCGCTCAACACAAATGTCCTGTGGCCTCCTGTGGCTTTTTATTGCCATTTATTGTCTAATATTTTACTGGCCAACTGTTTTGTTGAATGGTTTGTTTTGATTGCTGTTTGGGATCCGCCTATCGGCGGCTTGTGCCTTTTAATGTTGGCCCAAATGGTATTGGTGGTTTTTATTGTTATGACATTTTCGTTGTTATTGTTGGCCAATAACAAAATACGGACAAGGACAATTGTCAACTGAGGTTGATTTTTTTTCGTAATCTTTTGTTGAAGGATTTTATTTGTGTCCAGAGAAAAAAATGAAAACGGCTATTTGACTCTTGGCTATTAAAAGGATTTTGAAAAGAAGGCAGATTGAATGACATATTTGTATTGTGTTGTAATGAATCATAAATTTTTAAATATCATCATGCAATCATTAATATTTTTTCATTGGCTGAAAAGTTGAATACAGAAATATTTGGAAATATTTTATTTCCCACGAGTGTTTATCATCCCAACATTCAATTATGCAATCACATTGGAATAGTTATAAAACTAAGCCTTTCTGGCGTGAAAGGGGTATAATTTTGAAGATGAGGAACAACTCTTCCCTTATACCGGGAACAACGGAAGGACCCGGGTACCTGAATATTTCATCTACAAGCTCGATTTCAAGATAGACATAGACCATGTGTATATCATTTGAAAGCTCGACAAGTAAAAAATCAGCTAAGTTTATATGTACAGGGTGAAATAAAAAATCGCAAGAAAGTCAAAAGCCATAATTTTTAACTTTTTTAAATTTCATTGAATGAAAGCGAAAAATGTCGGAAGTAGCATAAAATTATAGAATAAGTTTAGATTTGTTCGAATTGGTCATCTTTGGCACGAATTATGACCTTCAAACGGCCAGTGAAACCGTCACACGCTGCCCGAATGTTACTCTGCGGTATTTTGTCCCATTCCCGGCGAAGCGCTTGCTTGACGTGGTCGACACTTTGGTAGTTTTTAGTGCCAACCTTGCTTTCAAAAATACTCCAGACACAATAGTCTAACGGATTGGTATCCGGAAATTTTGTTGGCCATGGTGCGCTGGAAATGAAGCGATGATGGTGCTGAGTCCGGTTGGAATGTCCAAGGTCTGCGGCCAAAGTATTTGGGTGCCCAAGGCTTTAATACACCCTCCAGAATATTTTCGAGATAATATTCGGTATTTATTCTGATGCCACGGTCGATAAATACGAGCGAAGAGCGAACATCGGCTGTTATGGCGGCCCACACCATCACCGGCCGGCGCTTGAGTTCTCGGCGCTTGAGTTCGGCTGACCTCTTTGGCGAGTAAACACGATCATTTTGTTTGTTTACAGACTGCCGAACCACAAATGGTTTCTTATCAGAGAAAACCAAATTCGGCAGTTCACCAATTTCGAACAAGCGAAGCAACTCTTTAGCTCTTTAGAGTCTATTTTCTTTCTGTTGCGGTGTAAGTTCTTGCACTTTTTGGAATTTCAATGTCTTTACCCCAAGCTCATTTTCCAATATTTGCCGAATGGAATATTGCGATATGTTCCGCTCACGAGCCATTTTCCGGCCAACTTTTCAAACCATTTCTGCTGATGTTGCTGTTTTCTTCAGTCCACTTCCTTGACGTCGGGCTACGCTACCGGTACGAGACACAAAAGATTTATTCACAATTAAATGCTGGAGTGCTCTAAAGATAGCCACTTGTGGTTTTCCAGCCAAATATAAAGAAATCACACTATCACGCTTGAATTCCATCACGAATAACTTTTTTTCTATAAAATTCTCACCAAAATGCTTTTGTTCGTTTGTAAACAATATAATGAGCTGTCACTGGCATAATTTTAACAGCTGTCGGAAGAGTGGCTTAGAAATGACAGCAGTCTGAAATTGGTTGCAGTTTTTTCATCTCACCCTGTAGTACTATATTACATATAATTTGGTATTGGGTGAACATATAGTGCTTGAAATCTGAAATTTTGTATTAGAATCTCAGTTCATGTGTAGCCTGGACATATGAAGGTAGTTTCGGAAATGTGTACTATAACTGTACGAAAAGTACTGAATGTTGCTATACTTGATATTGGGTGGAATAGAGCTGAAATCCCGAAATTTGATATAAATGTCACTCAGAAATGTGTGCTGTAGTGGTGCGAAAAGTACCTGAATAAATTTGGTATAGGGTGATGTATAGAGGTGGAATCTTGAAATTTTATATAGATATCATAATTGGTGTCTATGGTTATGAGGTGATTTTGGAAATGTGTACTACTATTGTTCGAAAAGTACTAACTGGAATTCCGAAATTTGATATTAGAATCTAAAATTGGGATATGTGGGTGGTTTTGGAAGTGTTTATAAATTAAAAAAGTACTAAGTGGTACTAAATTAGGTATTGAGTGTATGTATAGAGCTGGAATTCCGAAATTTGATATTTAATTATGTGTTGGTATCTGGTTGTGATTTTGCAAATGTGTACTATATTTGATCGGATCACTTTGTTTGGGGGAGATGTAGACTGTATTTGATATGCTCACTAACTGCTTCTAAATTTTAAGGGATGGGTGAGGGGATGGGGTTAATGTTGGTTCCTAGAGTTTACATTTGGAGACGTTGAAAAACTTTTGCACAGAAATATTGGATGTGGGTCCTTTGTGCAAAGGTTTTACTAATATCCTCCTCGGTAATGAGGATCTACTTGTGGTTATTGCCTACCTGTAAAAGTGCCTCTAGATTTTCGGTATTTCAAATTATTTCAACCCACCACCATTTAGAATAGCTGTAATTTGGCGATTAAATTATTGGAAATTTAGAAGGCCATAAACCATTAATAAAATTTGACAATTCGATATAGCTGTTGTGGGGTAACTCCTGATTTCGGTATTTTTGTAATCCGGTAATTTGAGCCCTTACTGGACAGATAACCTATATAGAGGTATAAATAAATTTTAAATTTTAAGGTCCTAATCACATTTTCCGACCGAACTGGCTGTAATTTCATACTTCGTAATGTTCATGAGATTCACCCAACATTCTTTCTATATAGTTTTCATATTTAGGTACCTTCCAATTATTTTCCAACCGAATCTCTAGAAGTTGACATTTCTGATTCATAAATGGTGAAGCCCATTTTGAAAAATTTACAATATTGGGTTTGACACATTACTGTATCTCCCATATTGTTCTGCAAGCGCATTAAAAAAGATCTAACAATGTAATTACATACCTTCTTTCTGACATACTCCTAGGCTATAGTTCCATGCTGTCTACTACACACATACATATGGACTCTGATTATCCAAGTCCATAAAGTTGCATCGCTTAATTGAAATTTTACAAAATGAAATCTGATAATTCTTGACTGTGGCTTATGTGACCATCGAATTATTACCCGAAACGCATCAACCATATCGAATAGTTTATCTAGCTGTTGCTGCTCCTAGTTTCTGTTGTTGTTGTTGTTATTGTCGACTTAAAATGCGTACTGTTTGTTGGCTTGTCGTCGAACAACCAACCACGTCTTGCATGTTGCACATGGCCGAACAAGTTGTTATGTCTCCGTCTAAAGCGGCCATATATGGTCAGAGGGAAAAAAGAGATATATCATAGCAATAATTGAGTTTGTTGGCAAAAAAAGAACATACATACATACATGCATGTATGTATAAGCACGGAAACGCCACACAGAGGAAGGCCAGGCAGAAGAAAGGCAAGTAAGTACATGGCGGTAAATATGCGCTTCATTTTTTTATTAGCCTTGTTTGTATTATTATGGTCAACAGATATGGCTTGCTGTACTACTACTTTGTGAAGTTATCTAACATGGCTAACAGGACGCAGCAGTAATAATATCATATAACCGGCATTAGAATATAAAGAAATTCTTGTCTGGACATTTATTATGAATTGACGACAAATAAACGAAAAGCCGAGGTAAGAATGCAAAATTGTGTGTAAGGAAAAAAGGGGAAGGTGTCCCAAATTTAGGGACCAATGAAAAGAGTTTCTATCTATAAAAAACTGGAAGACGTATTTTGATGGAGTTATTATATGTATAGGAGACCTGCGGATACTTTTATCTACAGAAGTGCTACTTAAGGATTTTTATCCTTTTAACGGTCTTCTATCCATAGAATACCTCCTGAAGACCTTTTACCTATATAAGACCGCCTGTTCCATTGTAGGACCTCCACCGACAGCGCGATATCATCACTTCCATAATAAAAAAGTCTTCTGTCCATACATGACATCCTGGAGGTTATATCCATAGAAAACCACTTGAAGGTGGTCTTGAGGTCTTCTTTAGAGAGATCTTCATGAGGGGTTTTAAGGATAGAAGAACTTTACGAGGTCTTCTACGAAAAGAAGACCCTCAGGGGATCTTCTGTCAATAGAAGATCATCAAAAGGCCTGCTTTGGATAAAAGGACCGTCAAATAGACTTTTATACGTAGCACCCATCCTAAATGTCCTCCATAAGTAGAAGACCTGCTGAAGGTCTTCTAACCGTAAAAGAAATCCTGAAGGTTTTCTACCTCTGGAAAACCTCCTGAAGGTCTCCTATCCATAGAAGGTCTTATATAGAAGTCCTCTATCCACAGAAGTTCTCTTGTTGGACTACTATCAGTTGAAGAATTGCTGAAGGGCTTCTATCCATAGAAGATATCCTTAAGGTCTTCAGAGTCTAGAAGATTTTCTGAAAACTTTCTTTCCGTAGAAGATTTCCTGATTGTATTTTATCCGTGGAAGGCTTTTTTGTAGAAGACTTGCTGAAGGTTTTCTATCCATAGAAGACCTCCTGAAGGTCTTCAACCCGTAGAAGAAATCCTGAAGGTTCTCTATCTCTAGAAAAATTCCTGAAGGTCTCCTATCCATAGGAAGTCTTATATAGAAGTCCTCTTGATGGTCTTCTATCCATAGAAGTTCTCTTGTTGGACTACTATCAGTTGAAGAATTGCTGAAGGGCTTCTATCCATAGAAGATTTCCTGAAGGTCTTCTGTGCCTAGAAGATTTTCTGAAAACTTTCTATCCGTAGAAGATCTCCTGATTGTATTTTATCCGTGGAAGGCTTTTTTGTAGAAGACTTGCTGAAGGTTTTCTATCCATAGAAGTCCTCCTGAAGGTCTTCAACCCGTAGAAGAAATCCTGAAGGTTCTCTACCTCTAGAAAAATTCCTGAAGGTCTTCTATCCATAGGAAGTCTTATGTAGAAGTCCTTTTGATGGTCTTCTATCCATAGAAGTTCTCTTGTTGGACTTCTATCAGTTGAAGACTTGCTGAAGGTCTTCTATCCATATAAGATATCTTTAAGGTCTTCTGTGCTTAGAAGATTTTCTGAAAACTTTCTTTTCGTAGAAGATTTCCTGATTGTATTTTATCCGTAGAAGGTTTTTTTGTAGAAGACTTGCTGAAGGTCTTCTAGCTATAAAAGACCTCCTGAGGGTCTTCTTTCTCCTCCTAAATCTACTCTATCCTTATAAGACTTCATGAAGATCTTCTATCCGCAGAAGACTTTCTGAATGTCTTCTATACTATATAGAAGACCTCTATAAAATCCTGGTTTAGTTCGATGGAATACTTCCCCCTCGCACATCCCTCATAAATATAGATATTGCATAAAATTTGAACATCATCTTTGGATGGAACGCGCATGCGTATATTGCTCCTAACAGTTATTCGCGGTATTGACAATGCGACTATTTGAAACCAAGCCGACTGCAATAACAATTTTATGAACATGCAGATCAATGCAAAAAAAAAGTAACAACAAAATTATCAACAAACCGTTGTGCATGCAATCCATTTAACCAGAATAGGATACCAGCAACGCTTTATGGGATGGTTCAGTTCGTAGTTGTCTACTCCTGACTCCGGAGGCAAATTGCAATGAACCTCTGGCTTCAGCGTATAAGGTAATATTTTCCATTTAGAAAATCACTTGATAATGGTCAACTGCAGCACCATACATGTTGCGAGGACGAAGCCAAAGCCGAAGAAGATGCAAGGCGTTTAACTTTGTTGGATGCACTCAACGCAAGGCATAAATAATGTCCAGTTATGGTGGAATGAAGTTAATTGCAAGGCTATTGGTCTTGGTTGGCCGTTAAGATATTGCCAAAAGAAGATAAATCTATTTCATATTTTTTTGGTTTTCTTATTTTTATCGTTTGAACGATACTTTTTAGGGGGATGAGTCAAGCAATTCATCTTTTGGCATGTTACTCCTCCAGGTGCATTTTTAAAGTTTGGTTTACGTTTTTTCTGGTGGATATGGTTCATTGTTGTGGATTTGGTGCAGCCGTGGAAACCTTCATCAATATATTATTTTCAAAACTGCAATCACACAAATGAGAAGTTATCTCTTAAAGGTTTAAGGTGCACATGCATTCAAATGTTTAAAATTGTGAGAGAATCTTTCGATTTTATTTGGCAATTTTTTGGGTAATCACTCGCCACGAAAGTGTTTCTTCGCATTCGGGGAATTGTTTCCGTTGTTGCAGGAAGATCGTATGTTTTATGACTTAATTAGAACTCAAGCAAATGAAGCACTGAAAACAACGCATCACATAGAATCACTTCCATTCAATTTTACTGGAGAACTTGCAGACAGATATGGTCATCTAAGTCGATTCCAATGATACTTATATATGATAAATACTATATAAGGGCCTTACCAACATTTGACCTTAGTAGCTAGAACTCTCCCGCGGGTTTAGATCTAGAAACGAGTATTATCAAGTCCACTTGGAATTTGGTCATTTGGAACCCAGTGTGGCTATTGTAGAATGAAATTATGTCAAAACTTGCAGCGAATTGAAAAAAACTTAGGTTTCTCTCAGGTTTCTGGCTGGTTCCACCAGAAGGAATAGCCCGATCCCCACCATTGTGTTGATCGATCGATTGAAGTCTAAAATATTGAATTTCGGCGTTTTTAGCCATTATTTGTGATCAGTTTTTAAGACTGAATTATTACACACTTTAAAATGGCCATAACTCCTTTAATATTGACTTTTCGGCGTTTTTAGCTATTATTTACGATCACTTTTATAAGCACGAATTAATGAAAACTTTAAAATGGCCATAACTCCTTAAATATTGAGTTTTCAGGGTTTTTAGCTATTATTTGTGATCACTTTTTTAAGTGTGAATTAATAAAAACTTTAAAATTTCCATTACTCCTTAAATATTGATTTTTCGGCGTTTTTAGCTATTATTTGTGATCACTTTTATTAGCACGAATTAATGAAAACTTTAAAATGGCCATAACTCCTTAAATATTGAGTTTTCGGCTTTTTTAGCTATTATTTGTGATCACTTTTTTAAGTGTGAATTAATGAAAACTTTAAAATGGCCATAACTCCTTAAATATTGAGTTTTCAGGGTTTTTAGCTATTATTTGTGATCACTTTTTTAAGTGTGAATTAATGAAAACTTTAAAATGGCCATAACTCCTTAAATATTGAGTTTTCGGCGTTTTCAGCTATTATTTGTGATCACTTTTTTAAGTGTGAATTAATGAAAACTTTAAAATGGCCATAACTCCTTAAATATTGAGTTTTCGGCGTTTTAGCTATTATTTGTGATCACTTTTTTAAACACGAATTAATGAAAACTTTAAAATGGCCATAACTCCTTAAATATTGAGTTTTCGGCGTTTTTAGCTATTATTTGTGATCACTTTTATAAGCACGAATTAATGAAAACTTTAAAATGGCCATAACTCCTTAAATATTGAGTTTTCGACGGTTTAAGCTATTATTTGTGATCACTTTTAGAAGCACGAATTAATGAAAACTTTAAAATGGCCATAACTCCTTAAATATTGAATTAATGAAAACTTTAAAATGGCCATAACTCCTTAAATATTGAGTTTTCGGCGTTCTTAGCTATTATTTTTGATCACTTTTTTAAGTGTAAATAAATGAAAACTTTAAAATGGCCATAACTCCTTAAATATTGAATTAATGAAAACTTTAAAATGGCCATAACTCCTTAAATATTGAGTTTTCGGCGTTTTTAGCTATTATTTGTGATCACTTTTATAATCACGAATTAATGAAAACTTAAAAATGGCCATAACTCCTTAAATATTGAGTTTTCGGCGTTTT
The DNA here is from genome assembly GCF_030504385.1 of Musca domestica. NCBI lineage: Eukaryota > Metazoa > Arthropoda > Insecta > Diptera > Muscidae > Musca > Musca domestica. The sequence continues at coordinate 15,576,335 of NW_026712219.1, read as the reverse complement.
TAGCTATTATTTGTTAACACTTTTATAAGCACGAACTAATGAAAACTTTAAAATGGCCATAACTCCTTAAATATTGAGTTTTCGGCGTTTTTAGCTATTATTTGTGATCACTTTTTTAAGTGTGAATTAATGGAAACTTTAAAATGGCCATAACTCCATAAATATTGATTTTTCGGCGGTTTTAGCTATTATTTGTGATCACTTTTATAAGCACGAATTAATGCAAACTTTAAAATGGCCATAACTCCTTAAATATTGAGTTTTCGGCGTTTTTAGCTATTATTTGTGATCACTTTTATAAGCACGAATTAATGAAAACATTAAAATGGCCATAACTCCTTAAATATTGAGTTTTCGGCGTTTTTAGCTATTATTTGTGATCACTTTTTTAAGTGTGAATTAATGAAAACTTTAAAATGGCCATAACTCCTTAAATATTGAGTTTTCGGCGTTTTTAGCTATTATTTGTGATCACTTTTATAAGCACGAATTAATGAAAACTTTAAAATGGCCATAACTCCTTAAATATTGAACTAATGAAAACTTTAAAATGGGCATAACTCCTTAAATATTGAGTTTTCGGCGTTCTTAGCTATTATTTGTGATAGCTTTTATAGGCACGAATTAATGAAAACTTTAAAATGGCCATAACTCCTTAAATATTGAGTTTTCGGCGTTTTTAGCTATTATTTGTGATCACTTTTATAGGCACGAATTAATGAAAACTTTAAAATGGCCATAACTCCTTAAATATTGAGTTTTCGGCGTTTTAGCTATTATTTGTGATCATTTTTTTAAAGTGTGAATTAATGAAAACTTTAAAATGGCCATAACTCCTTAAATATTGAGTTTTCGGCGTTTTTAGCTATTATTTGTGATCACTTTTATAGGCACGAATTAATGAAAACTTTAAAATGGCCATAACTCCTTAAATATTGAGTTTTCGGCTTTTTTAGCTATTATTTGTGATCACTTTCTTTAAGTGTGAATCAATGAAAACTTTAAAATGGCCATAACTCCTTAAATATTGAGTTTTCGGCGTTTTAGCTATTATTTGTGATCATTTTTTTAAAGTGTGAATTAATGAAAACTTTAAAATGGCCATAACTCCTTAAATATTGAGTTTTCGGCGTTTTTAGCTATTATTTGTGATCACTTTTATAGGCACGAATTAATGAAAACTTTAAAATGGCCATAACTCCTTAAATATTGAGTTTTCGGCTTTTTTAGCTATTATTTGTGATCACTTTCTTTAAGTGTGAATCAATGAAAACTTTAAAATGGCCATAACTCCTTAAATATTGAGTTTTCGGCGTTTTTAGCTATTATTTGTGATCACTTTTTTAAGTGTGAATTAATGAAAATTTTAAAATGGCCATAACTCCTTAAATATTGAGTTTTCGGCGTTTTTAGCTATTATTTGTGATCACTTTTATAGGCACGAATTAATGAAAACTTTAAAATGGCCATAACTCCTTAAATATTGAGTTTTCGGCTTTTTAGCTATTATTTGTGATCACTTTCTTTAAGTGTGAATCAATGAAAACTTTAAAATGGCCATAACTCCTTAAATATTGAGTTTTCGGCGTTTTTAGCTATTATTTGTGATCACTTTTTTAAGTGTGAATTAATGAAAATTTTAAAATGGCCATAACTCCTTAAATATTGAGTTTTCGGCGTTTTTAGCTATTATTTGTGATCACTTTTATAGGCACGAATTAATGAAAACTTTAAAATGGCCATAACTCCTTAAATATTGAGTTTTCGGCTTTTTTAGCTATTATTTGTGATCACTTTCTTTAAGTGTGAATCAATGAAAACTTTAAAATGGCCATAACTCCTTAAATATTGAGTTTTCGGCGTTTTTAGCTATTATTTGTGATCACTTTTTTAAGTGTGAATTAATGAAAATTTTAAAATGGCCATAACTCCTTAAATATTGAGTTTTCGGCGTTTTTAGCTATTATTTGTGATCACTTTTTTTAAGTGTGAATTAATGAAAACTTTAAAATGGCCATAACTCCTTAAATATTGAGTTTTCGGCGTTTTTAGCTATTATTTGTGATCACTTTTATGAGCACGAATTAATGAAAACTTTAAAATGGCCATAACTCCTTAAATATTGAGTTTTCGGCGTTTTTAGCTATTATTTGTGATCACTTTTTTAAGTGTGAATCAATGAAAACTTTAAAATGGCCATAACTCCTTAAACATTGAGTTTTCGGCGTTTTTAGCTATTATTTGTGATCACTCTTTTAAGTGTGAATTAATGAAAATTTTAAAATGGCCATAACTCCTTAAATATTGAGTTTTCGGCGTTTTTAGCTATTATTTGTGATCACTTTTATGAGCACGAATTAATGAAAACTTTAAAATGGCCATAACTCCTTAAATATTGAGTTTCGACGTTTTTAGCTATTATTTGTGATCACTTTTTTAAGTGTGAATTAATGAAAACTTTAAAATGGCCATAACTCCTTAAATATTGAGTTTTCGGCGTTTTTAGCTATTATTTGTGATCATTTTTTTAAGTGTGAATTAATGAAAACTTTAAAATGGCCATAACTCCTTAAATATTGAGTTTTCAGGGTTTTTAGCTATTATTTGTGATCACTTTTTTAAGTGTGAATTAATGAAAACTTTAAAATGGACATAACTCTTTAAATATTGAGTTTTCGGCGTTTTTAGCTATTATTTGTGATCACTTTTTTAAGTGTGAATTAATGAAAACTTTAAAATGGCCATAACTCCTTAAATATTGAGTTTTCAGGGTTTTTAGCTATTATTTGTGATCACTTTTTTAAGTGTGAATTAATGAAAACTTTAAAATGGCCATAACTCATTAAATATTGAGTTTTCGGCGTTTTTAGCTATTATTTGTGATCACTTTTTTAAGTGTGAATTAAAGAAAACTTTAAAATGGCCATAACTCCTTAAATATAGAGTTTTCGGCGTTTTTAGCTATTATTTGTGATCACTTTTTTAAGTGTGAATTAATGAAAACTTTAAAATGGCCATAACTCCTTAAATATTGAGTTCTCGGCGTTTTTAGCTATTATTTGTGATCACTTTTTTAAGTGTGAATTAATGAAAACTTTAAAATGGCCATAACTCCTTAAATATTGAGTTTTCAGGGTTTTTAGCTATTATTTGTGATCACTTTTTTAAGTGTGAATTAATGAAAACTTTAAAATGGCCATAACTCCTTAAATATTGAGTTTTCGGCGTTTTTAGCTATTATTTGTGATCACATTTTTAAGTGTGAATTAATGAAAACTTTAAAATGGCCATAACTCCTTAAATATTGAGTTCTCGGCGTTTTTAGCTATTATTTGTGATCACTTTTTTAAGTGTGAATTAATGAAAACTTTAAAATGGCCATAACTCCTTAAATATTGAGTTTTCAGGGTTTTTAGCTATTATTTGTGATCACTTTTTAAGTGTGAATTAATGAAAACTTTAAAATGGCCATAACTCCTTAAATATTGAGTTTTCGGCGTTTTTAGCTATTATTTGTGATCACTTTTGTAAGTGTGAATTAATGAAAACTTTAAAATGGCCATAACTCCTTAAATATTGAGTTTTCGGCGTTTTTAGCTATTATTTGTGATCACTTTTTTAAGTGTGAATTAATGAAAACTTTAAAATGGCCATAGCTCTTTAAATATTGAGTTTTCAGCGTTTTTAGCTATTATTTGTGATCACTTTTTTAAGTGTGAATTAATGAAAACTTTAAAATGGCCATAACTCCTTAAATATTGAGTTTTCGGCGTTTTTAGCTATTATTTGTGATCACTTTTTTAAGTGTGAATTAATGAAAACTTTAAAATGGCCATAACTCCTTAAATATTGGGTTTTCAGGGTTTTTAGCTATTATTTGTGATCACCTTTTTAAGTGTGAATTAATGAAAACTTTAAAATGACCATAACTCCTTAAATATTGAGTTTTCAGGGTTTTTAGCTATTATTTGTGATCACTTTTTTAAGTGTGAATTAATGAAAACTTTAAAATGGCCATAACTCCTTAAATATTGAGTTCTCGGCGTTTTTAGCTATTATTTGTGATCACTTTTTTAAGTGTGAATTAATGAAAACTTTAAAATGGCCATAACTCCTTAAATATTGAGTTTTCAGGGTTTTTAGCTATTATTTGTGATCACTTTTTTAAGTGTGAATTAATGAAAACTTTAAAATGGCCATAACTCCTTAAATATTGAGTTTTCAGCGTTTTTAGCTATTATTTGAGATCACTTTTTTAAGTGTGAAAACTTTAAAATGGCAGTAACTCCTTAAATATTGAGTTTTCAGCGTTTTTAGCTATTATTTGTGATCACTTTTTTAAGTGTGAATTAATGAAAACTTTAAAATGGCCATAACTCCTTAAATATTGAGTTTTCAGGGTTTTTAGCTATTATTTGTGATCATTTTTTTAAAGTGTGAATTAATGAAAACTTTAAAATGGCCATAACTCCTTAAATATTGAGTTTTCGGCGTTTTTAGCTATTATTTGTGATCACTTTTTTAAGTGTGAATTAATGAAAATTTTAAAATGGCCATAACTCCTTAAATATTGAGTTTTCGGCGTTTTTAGCTATTATTTGTGATCACTTTTATAGGCACGAATTAATGAAAACTTTAAAATGGCCATAACTCCTTAAATATTGAGTTTTCGGCTTTTTAGCTATTATTTGTGATCACTTTCTTTAAGTGTGAATCAATGAAAACTTTAAAATGGCCATAACTCCTTAAATATTGAGTTTTCAGGGTTTTTAGCTATTATTTGTGATCATTTTTTTAAAGTGTGAATTAATGAAAACTTTAAAATGGCCATAACTCCTTAAATATTGAGTTTTCAGGGTTTTTAGCTATTATTTGTGATCACTTTTTTAAGTGTGAATTAATGAAAACTTTAAAATGGCCATAACTCCTTAAATATTGAGTTCTCGGCGTTTTTAGCTATTATTTGTGATCACTTTTTTAAGTGTGAATTAATGAAAACTTTAAAATGGCCATAACTCCTTAAATATTGAGTTTTCAGGGTTTTTAGCTATTATTTGTGATCACTTTTTTAAGTGTGAATTAATGAAAACTTTAAAATGGCCATAACTCCTTAAATATTGAGTTTTCAGCGTTTTTAGCTATTATTTGAGATCACTTTTTTAAGTGTGAAAACTTTAAAATGGCAGTAACTCCTTAAATATTGAGTTTTCAGCGTTTTTAGCTATTATTTGTGATCACTTTCTTTAAGTGTGAATCAATGAAACTTTAAAATGGCCATAACTCCTTAAATATTGAGTTTTCGGCGTTTTAGCTATTATTTGTGATCATTTTTTTAAAGTGTGAATTAATGAAAACTTTAAAATGGCCATAACTCCTTAAATATTGAGTTTTCGGCGTTTTTAGCTATTATTTGTGATCACTTTTTTAAGTGTGAATTAATGAAAATTTTAAAATGGCCATAACTCCTTAAATATTGAGTTTTCGGCGTTTTTAGCTATTATTTGTGATCACTTTTATAGGCACGAATTAATGAAAACTTTAAAATGGCCATAACTCCTTAAATATTGAGTTTTCGGCTTTTTTAGCTATTATTTGTGATCACTTTCTTTAAGTGTGAATCAATGAAAACTTTAAAATGGCCATAACTCCTTAAATATTGAGTTTTCGGCGTTTTTAGCTATTATTTGTGATCACTTTTTTAAGTGTGAATTAATGAAAATTTTAAAATGGCCATAACTCCTTAAATATTGAGTTTTCGGCGTTTTTAGCTATTATTTGTGATCACTTTTATAGGCACGAATTAATGAAAACTTTAAAATGGCCATAACTCCTTAAATATTGAGTTTTCGGCTTTTTAGCTATTATTTGTGATCACTTTCTTTAAGTGTGAATCAATGAAAACTTTAAAATGGCCATAACTCCTTAAATATTGAGTTTTCGGCGTTTTTAGCTATTATTTGTGATCACTTTTTTAAGTGTGAATTAATGAAAATTTTAAAATGGCCATAACTCCTTAAATATTGAGTTTTCGGCGTTTTTAGCTATTATTTGTGATCACTTTTATAGGCACGAATTAATGAAAACTTTAAAATGGCCATAACTCCTTAAATATTGAGTTTTCGGCTTTTTTAGCTATTATTTGTGATCACTTTCTTTAAGTGTGAATCAATGAAAACTTTAAAATGGCCATAACTCCTTAAATATTGAGTTTTCGGCGTTTTTAGCTATTATTTGTGATCACTTTTTTAAGTGTGAATTAATGAAAATTTTAAAATGGCCATAACTCCTTAAATATTGAGTTTTCGGCGTTTTTAGCTATTATTTGTGATCACTTTTTTTAAGTGTGAATTAATGAAAACTTTAAAATGGCCATAACTCCTTAAATATTGAGTTTTCGGCGTTTTTAGCTATTATTTGTGATCACTTTTATGAGCACGAATTAATGAAAACTTTAAAATGGCCATAACTCTTTAAATATTGAGTTTTCGGCGTTTTTAGCTATTATTTGTGATCACTTTTTTAAGTGTGAATCAATGAAAACTTTAAAATGGCCATAACTCCTTAAACATTGAGTTTTCGGCGTTTTTAGCTATTATTTGTGATCACTCTTTTAAGTGTGAATTAATGAAAATTTTAAAATGGCCATAACTCCTTAAATATTGAGTTTTCGGCGTTTTTAGCTATTATTTGTGATCACTTTTATGAGCACGAATTAATGAAAACTTTAAAATGGCCATAACTCCTTAAATATTGAGTTTCGACGTTTTTAGCTATTATTTGTGATCACTTTTTTAAGTGTGAATTAATGAAAACTTTAAAATGGCCATAACTCCTTAAATATTGAGTTTTCGGCGTTTTTAGCTATTATTTGTGATCATTTTTTTAAGTGTGAATTAATGAAAACTTTAAAATGGCCATAACTCCTTAAATATTGAGTTTTCAGGGTTTTTAGCTATTATTTGTGATCACTTTTTTAAGTGTGAATTAATGAAAACTTTAAAATGGACATAACTCTTTAAATATTGAGTTTTCGGCGTTTTTAGCTATTATTTGTGATCACTTTTATGAGCACGAATTAATGAAAACTTTAAAATGGCCATAACTCCTTAAATATTGAGTTTCGACGTTTTTAGCTATTATTTGTGATCACTTTTTTAAGTGTGAATTAATGAAAACTTTAAAATGGCCATAACTCCTTAAATATTGAGTTTTCAGGGTTTTTAGCTATTATTTGTGATCACTTTTTTAAGTGTGAATTAATGAAAACTTTAAAATGGCCATAACTCATTAAATATTGAGTTTTCGGCGTTTTTAGCTATTATTTGTGATCACTTTTTTAAGTGTGAATTAAAGAAAACTTTAAAATGGCCATAACTCCTTAAATATAGAGTTTTCGGCGTTTTTAGCTATTATTTGTGATCACTTTTTTAAGTGTGAATTAATGAAAACTTTAAAATGGCCATAACTCCTTAAATATTGAGTTCTCGGCGTTTTTAGCTATTATTTGTGATCACTTTTTTAAGTGTGAATTAATGAAAACTTTAAAATGGCCATAACTCCTTAAATATTGAGTTTTCAGGGTTTTTAGCTATTATTTGTGATCACTTTTTTAAGTGTGAATTAATGAAAACTTTAAAATGGCCATAACTCCTTAAATATTGAGTTTTCGGCGTTTTTAGCTATTATTTGTGATCACATTTTTAAGTGTGAATTAATGAAAACTTTAAAATGGCCATAACTCCTTAAATATTGAGTTCTCGGCGTTTTTAGCTATTATTTGTGATCACTTTTTAAGTGTGAATTAATGAAAACTTTAAAATGGCCATAACTCCTTAAATATTGAGTTTTCAGGGTTTTTAGCTATTATTTGTGATCACTTTTTAAGTGTGAATTAATGAAAACTTTAAAATGGCCATAACTCTTTAAATATTGAGTTTTCGGCGTTTTTAGCTATTATTTGTGATCACTTTTTTAAGTGTGAATTAATGAAAACTTTAAAATGGCCATAACTCCTTAAATATTGAGTTTTCGGCGTTTTTAGCTATTATTTGTGATCACTTTTGTAAGTGTGAATTAATGAAAACTTTAAAATGGCCATAACTCCTTAAATATTGTGATCACTTTTGTAAGTGTGAATTAATGAAAACTTTAAAATGGCCATAACTCCTTAAATATTGAGTTTTCGGCGTTTTTAGCTATTATTTGTGATCACTTTTTTAAGTGTGAATTAATGAAAACTTTAAAATGGCCATAGCTCTTTAAATATTGAGTTTTCAGCGTTTTTAGCTATTATTTGTGATCACTTTTTTAAGTGTGAATTAATGAAAACTTTAAAATGGCCATAACTCCTTAAATATTGGGTTTTCAGGGTTTTTAGCTATTATTTGTGATCACTTTTTTAAGTGTGAATTAATGAAAACTTTAAAATGACCATAACTCCTTAAATATTGAGTTTTCAGGGTTTTTAGCTATTATTTGTGATCACTTTTTTAAGTGTGAATTAATGAAAACTTTAAAATGGCCATAACTCCTTAAATATTGAGTTCTCGGCGTTTTTAGCTATTATTTGTGATCACTTTTTTAAGTGTGAATTAATGAAAACTTTAAAATGGCCATAACTCCTTAAATATTGAGTTTTCAGGGTTTTTAGCTATTATTTGTGATCACTTTTTTAAGTGTGAATTAATGAAAACTTTAAAATGGCCATAACTCCTTAAATATTGAGTTCTCGGCGTTTTTAGCTATTATTTGTGATCACTTTTTTAAGTGTGAATTAATGAAAACTTTAAAATGGCCATAACTCCTTAAATATTGAGTTTTCAGGGTTTTTAGCTATTATTTGTGATCACTTTTTTAAGTGTGAATTAATGAAAACTTTAAAATGGCCATAACTCCTTAAATATTGAGTTTTCAGCGTTTTTAGCTATTATTTGAGATCACTTTTTTAAGTGTGAAAACTTTAAAATGGCAGTAACTCCTTAAATATTGAGTTTTCAGCGTTTTAGCTATTATTTGTGATCACTTTTTTAAGTGTGAATTAATGAAAACTTTAAAATGGCCATAACTCCTTAAATATTGAGTTTTCAGGGTTTTTAGCTATTATTTGTGATCACTTTTTTAAGTGTGAATTAATGAAAACTTTAAAATGGCCATAACTCCTTAAATATTGAGTTTTCAGCGTTTTTAGCTATTATTTGAGATCACTTTTTTAAGTGTGAAAACTTTAAAATGGCAGTAACTCCTTAAATATTGAGTTTTCAGCGTTTTTAGCTATTATTTGTGATCACTTTTTTAAGTGTGAATTAATGAAAACTTTAAAATGGCCATAACTCCTTAAATATTGAGTTTTCAGGGTTTTTAGCTATTATTTGTGATCACTTTTTTAAGTGTGAATTAATGAAAACTTTAAAATGGCCATAACTCCTTAAATATTGAGTTTTCAGCGTTTTAAGCTATTATTTGTGATCACTTTTTTAAGTGTGAAAACTTTAAAATGGCCATAACTCCTTAAATATTGAGTTTTCAGGGTTTTTAGCTATTATTTGTGATCACTTTTTTAAGTGTGAATTAATGAAAACTTTAAAATGGCCATAACTCCTTAAATATTGAGTTTTCAGCGTTTTAAGCTATTATTTGTGATCACTTTTTTAAGTGTGAAAACTTTAAAATGGCAGTAACTCCTTAAATATTGAGTTTTCAGCGTTTTTAGCTATTATTTGTGATCACTTTTTTAAGTGTGAAAACTTTAAAATGGCCATTACTCCTTAAATATTGAGTTTTCAGCGTTTTTAGCTATTATTTGTGATCACTTTTTTAAGTGTGAATTAATGAAAACTTTAAAATGGCCATAACTCCTTAAATATTGAGTTTTCAGCGTTTTTAGCTATTATTTGTGATCACTTTTTTAAGTGTGAATTAATGAAAACTTTAAAATGGCCATAACTCCTTAAATATAGAGTTTTCAGGGTTTTAAGCTATTATTTGTGATCACTTTTTTAAGTGTGAAAACTTTAAAATGGCCATAACTCCTTAAATATTGAGTTTTCAGGGTTTTTAGCTATTATTTGTGATCACTTTTTTAAGTGTGAATTAATGAAAACTTTAAAATGGCCATAACTCCTTAAATATTGAGTTTTCAGCGTTTTAAGCTATTATTTGTGATCACTTTTTTAAGTGTGAAAACTTTAAAATGGCAGTAACTCCTTAAATATTGAGTTTTCAGCGTTTTTAGCTATTATTTGTGATCACTTTTTTAAGTGTGAAAACTTTAAAATGGCCATTACTCCTTAAATATTGAGTTTTCAGCGTTTTTAGCTATTATTTGTGATCACTTTTTTAAGTGTGAATTAATGAAAACTTTAAAATGGCCATAACTCCTTAAATATTGAGTTTTCAGCGTTTTTAGCTATTATTTGTGATCACTTTTGTAAGTGTGAATTAATGAAAACTTTAAAATGGCCATAACTCCTTAAATATTGAGTTTTCGGCGTTTTTAGCTATTATTTGTGATCACTTTTTTAAGTGTGAATTAATGAAAACTTTAAAATGGCCATAGCTCTTTAAATATTGAGTTTTCAGCGTTTTTAGCTATTATTTGTGATCACTTTTTTAAGTGTGAATTAATGAAAACTTTAAAATGGCCATAACTCCTTAAATATTGAGTTTTCGGCGTTTTTAGCTATTATTTGTGATCACTTTTTTAAGTGTGAATTAATGAAAACTTTAAAATGGCCATAACTCCTTAAATATTGGGTTTTCAGGGTTTTTAGCTATTATTTGTGATCACTTTTTTAAGTGTGAATTAATGAAAACTTTAAAATGACCATAACTCCTTAAATATTGAGTTTTCAGGGTTTTTAGCTATTATTTGTGATCACTTTTTATACCCTACACCACATAGTGGTAAGTGGTATGTCTTTGTGCATTTGTTTGTAACATGGAGAAGGAAACGAGATAGACCCATAGTTACTTTTGAGAACCTTCATAGAATCACTTTCTGAGTCGATTTATGCATGTCAGTCCGTCTGTCCGTCCGTCCGTCCGTCCGTCCGTCCGTCCGTCTGTCCATGTATTCTTGTGAACAAAATGCAGGTCGCATTTATTATCCGATTGAGATGAAATTTTCCAAAAAATATTTTTTTGGCCCAAGGACGAACCCTATTGAAATTGGTGAGAATCGGATCAAATTTAGATATAGCTCCCATATATATCTTCATCCGATTTCGGGTTAAATGTGCACCAAATATCCACTATCAGTCCAAATTACCTGAATTTTGGCACACCCAACCGAGTTCGGCTTAGAAGCAAGTATATAAAATTTGGAGAAAATCGGTTCAGATATAGCTATAGCTCCCATATATATCTTTCATCCGATTTGATCTTTAAGTCCCTCACATTCCTACTATGCACTCCACAGCCGAGATATTTGGTACCAGGTATTAGATGGAGCACAGAAATAGCTGTTTTAAATTTTATCGAAATCGGTTCAGATTTGGATATAGCTCCCATATATATCTTCATCCGATTTCGGGTTAATTGACCACCAAATGGCCAATATCAGCTCAAATGGCCCGAATTTTGGCACATGTGATCGAGATTAGATTTAAAGCAAATATAACAAATTTGGAGAAAATCGGTTCAGAAACAGCTATAGCTCCCATATATATCTTCATCCGATTTCGGGTTAAATGTGCACCAAATGTCCACTATCAGTCCAAATTACCTGAATTTTGGTACACCCAACCGAGTTCGGCCTAGAAGCAAGTATATAAAATTTGGAGAAAATCGGTTCAGATATAGCTATAGCTCCCATATATATCTTTCATCCGATTTGGTGTTTAAGCCTCTCACATTCGTAATATGCACTCCACAAGAATGATATTTGGTACCAGATATAAGATACAGCTCAGAAATAGCTGTTTTAAATTTTATCGAAATCGGTTCAGATTTGGATATAGCTCCCATATATATCTTCATCCGATTTCGGGTTAATTGTGCACCAAATGGCCAATATAAGTCCAAATGGACTGAATTTTAGTACATCGGACCAAATTCAGCCTAGAAGCAAGTATATCAAATTTAGTGAAAATCGGTTCAGATATAGATATAGCAACCATATATATGTTTCATCCGATTTAGAGTTTTAGTCCCATACATTCGTAATATTCACTCTACAACCGTGATATTTGGTACCAGGTATTAGATGGAGCACAGGAATAGCTGTTTTAAATTTTATCGAAATCGGTTCAGATTTGGATATAGCTCTCATATATATCTTCATCCGATTTCGGGTTAAATGTGCACTAAATGGTCAATATCAGCCCAAATCACCAGTCTGGAAGCTAATACGTAAAATTTGGAGAAACCCGGTTCAGAGATAGCTATAGTTCGTAAAATACACGATAGAATTAGATAGATTTTGATTTTGTACCAAATATCTCATAGAGCTCTGAAATGCCCTGTATAAACCTTTTTACGAGAGCTCTACTAAATATGCATAGTGGTGTAGGGTATCATATAGTCGGCCCCGCCCGACTTTTGAGCTTTCCTTACTGGTTTAAGTGTGAATTAATGAAAACTTTAAAATGGCCATAACTCCTTAAATATTGAGTTCTCGGCGTTTTTAGCTATTATTTGTGATCACTTTTTTAAGTGTGAATTAATGAAAACTTTAAAATGGCCATAACTCCTTAAATATTGAGTTTTCAGGGTTTTTAGCTATTATTTGTGATCACTTTTTTAAGTGTGAATTAATGAAAACTTTAAAATGGCCATAACTCCTTAAATATTGAGTTCTCGGCGTTTTTAGCTATTATTTGTGATCACTTTTTTAAGTGTGAATTAATGAAAACTTTAAAATGGCCATAACTCCTTAAATATTGAGTTTTCAGCGTTTTTACCTATTATTTGTGATCACTTTTTTAAGTGTGAATTAATGAAAACTTTAAAATGGCCATAACTCCTTAAATATTGAGTTTTCAGGGTTTTTAGCTATTATTTGTGATCACTTTTTTAAGTGTGAATTAATGAAAACTTTAAAATGGCAGTAACTCCTTAAATATTGAGTTTTCAGCGTTTTTAGCTATTATTTGTGATCACTTTTTTAAGTGTGAATTAATGAAAACTTTAAAATGGCCATAACTCCTTAAATATTGAGTTTTCAGGGTTTTTAGCTATTATTTGTGATCACTTTTTTAAGTGTGAATTAATGAAAACTTTAAAATGGCCATAACTCCTTAAATATTGAGTTTTCAGGGTTTTTAGCTATTATTTGTGATCACTTTTTTAAGTGTGAATTAATGAAAACTTTAAAATGGCCATAACTCCTTAAATATTGAGTTTTCAGCGTTTTAAGCTATTATTTGTGATCACTTTTTTAAGTGTGAATTAATGAAAACTTTAAAATGGCAGTAACTCCTTAAATATTGAGTTTTCAGCGTTTTTAGCTATTATTTGTGATCACTTTTTTAAGTGTGAATTAATGAAACTTTAAAATGGCCATAACTCCTTAAATATTGAGTTTTCAGGGTTTTTAGCTATTATTTGTGATCACTTTTTTAAGTGTGAATTAATGAAAACTTTAAAATGGCCATAACTCCTTAAATATTGAGTTTTCAGCGTTTTTAGCTATTATTTGAGATCACTTTTTTAAGTGTGAAAACTTTAAAATGGCAGTAACTCCTTAAATATTGAGTTTTCAGCGTTTTTAGCTATTATTTGTGATCACTTTTTTAAGTGTGAATTAATGAAAACTTTAAAATGGCCATAACTCCTTAAATATTGAGTTTTCAGGGTTTTTAGCTATTATTTGTGATCACTTTTTTAAGTGTGAATTAATGAAAACTTTAAAATGGCCATAACTCCTTAAAAATTGAGTTTTCAGCGTTTTAAGCTATTATTTGTGATCACTTTTTTAAGTGTGAAAACTTTAAAATGGCCATAACTCCTTAAATATTGAGTTTTCAGCGTTTTTAGCTATTATTTGTGATCACTTTTTTAAGTGTGAAAACTTTAAAATGGCCATTACTCCTTAAATATTGAGTTTTCAGCGTTTTTAGCTATTATTTGTGATCACTTTTTTAAGTGTGAATTAATGAAAACTTTAAAATGGCCATAACTCCTTAAATATTGAGTTTTCAGCGTTTTTAGCTATTATTTGTGATCACTTTTTAAGTGTGAATTAATGAAAACTTTAAAATGGCCATAACTCCTTAAATATTGAGTTTTCAGCGTTTTAAGCTATTATTTGTGATCACTTTTTTAAGTGTGAAAACTTTAAAATGGCCATAACTCCTTAAATATTGAGTTTTCAGGGTTTTTAGCTATTATTTGTGATCACTTTTTTAAGTGTGAATTAATGAAAACTTTAAAATGGCCATAACTCCTTAAATATTGAGTTCTCGGCGTTTTTAGCTATTATTTGTGATCACTTTTGTAAGTGTGAATTAATGAAAACTTTAAAATGGCCATAACTCCTTAAATATTGAGTTTTCGGCGTTTTTTAGCTATTATTTGTGATCACTTTTTTAAGTGTGAATTAATGAAAACTTTAAAATGGCCATAACTCCTTAAATATTGAGTTCTCGGCGTTTTTAGCTATTATTTGTGATCACTTTTTTAAGTGTGAATTAATGAAAACTTTAAAATGGCCATAACTCCTTAAATATTGAGTTTTCAGCGTTTTAAGCTATTATTTGTGATCACTTTTTTAAGTGTGAAAACTTTAAAATGGCAGTAACTCCTTAAATATTGAGTTTTCAGCGTTTTTAGCTATTATTTGTGATCACTTTTTTAAGTGTGAATTAATGAAAACTTTAAAATGGCCATAACTCCTTAAATATTGAGTTTTCAGGGTTTTTAGCTATTATTTGTGATCACTTTTTTAAGTGTGAATTAATGAAAACTTTAAAATGACCATAACTCCTTAAATATTGAGTTTTCGGCGTTTTTAGCTATTATTTGTGATCACTTTTTTAAGTGTGAATTAATGAAAACTTTAAAATGGCCATAACTCCTTAAATATTGAGTTTTCGTTAAAATGGCCATAACTCCTTAAATATTGAGTTTTCGGCGTTTTTAGCTATTATTTGTGATCACTTTTTTTAAGTGTGAATTAATGAAAACTTTAAAATGGCCATAACTCCTTAAATATTGAGTTTTCAGCGTTTTTAGCTATTATTTGTGATCACTTTTTATACCCTACACCACATAGTGGTAAGGGTATTATGTCTTTGTGCATTTGTTTGTAACATGGAGAAGGAAACGAGATAGACCCATAGTTACTTTTGAGAACCTTCATAGAATCACTTTCTGAGTCGATTTATGCATGTCAGTCCGTCTGTCCGTCCGTCCGTCCGTCCGTCCGTCCGTCCGTCCGTCTGTCCATGTATTCTTGTGAACAAAATGCAGGTCGCATTTATTATCCGATTGAGATGAAATTTTCCAAACAATATTTTTTTGGCCCAAGGACGAACCCTATTGAAATTGGTGAGAATCGGATCAAATTTAGATATAGCTCCCATATATATCTTCATCCGATTTCGGGTTAAATGTGCACCAAATATCCACTATCAGTCCAAATTACCTGAATTTTGGCACACCCAACCGAGTTCGGCCTAGAAGCAAGTATATCAAATTTGGAGAAAATCGGTTCAGATATAGCTATAGCTCCCATATATATCTTTCATCCGATTTGATTTTTAAGTCCCTCACATTCCTACTATGCACTCCACAACCGTGACATTTGGTACCAGGTATTAGATGGAGCACAGAAATAGCTGTTTTAAATTTTATCGAAATCGGTTCAGATTTGGATATAGCTCCCATATATATCTTCATCCGATTTCGGGTTATTTGACCACCAAATGGCCAATATCAGCCCAAATGGCCCGAATTTTGGCAAATGTGACCGAGATTAGCCGTAAAGCAAATACAACAAATTTGAAGAAAATCGGTTCAGAAACAGCTATAGCTCCCATATATATCTTCATCCGATTTCGGGTTAAATGTGCACCAAATGTCCACTATCAGTCCAAATTACCTGAATTTTGGCACACCCAACCGAGTTCGGCCTAGAAGCAAGTATATCAAATTTAGTGAAAATCGGTTCAGATATAGCTATAGCTCCCATATATATCTTTCATCCGATTTGGTGTTTAAGCCTCTCACATTCGTAATATGCACTCCACAAGAATGATATTTGGTACCAGATATAAGATACAGCCCAGAAATAGCTGTTTGTAATTTTATCGAAATCGGTTCAGATTTGGATATAGCTCCCATATATATCTTCATCCGATTTCGGGTTAATTGTGCACCAAATGGCCAATATAAGTCCAAATGGACTGAATTTTAGTACATCGGACAAAATTCAGCCTAGAAGCAAGTATATCAAATTTAGTGAGAATCGGTTCAGATGTAGATATAGCAACCATATATATGCTTCATCCGATTTAGAGTTTTAGTCCCATACATTCGTAATATTCACTCTACAACCGTGATATTTGGTACCAGGTATTAGATGGAGCACAGGAATAGCTGTTTTAAATTTTATCGAAATCGGTTCAGATTTGGATATAGCTCTCATATATATCTTCATCCGATTTCGGGTTAAATGTGCACTAAATGGTCAATATCAGCCCAAATCACCAGTCTAGAAGCTAATACGTAAAATTTGGAGAAACCCGGTTCAGAGATAGCTATAGTTCGTAAAATGCACGATAGAATTAGATAGATTTTGATTTTGTACCAAATATCTCATAGAGCTCTGAAATGATCTGTATAAACCTTTTTACGAGAGCTCTACTAAATATGCATAGTGGTGTAGGGTATCATATAGTCGGCCCCGCCCGACTTTTGAACTTTCCTTACTGGTTTAAGTGTGAATTAATGAAAACTTAAAAATGGCCATAACTCCTTAAATATTGAGTTTTCGGCGTTTTTAGCTATTATTTGTGATCACTTTTTTAAGTGTGAATTAATGAAAACTTTAAAATGGCCATAACTCCTTAAATATTGAGTTTTCGGCGTTTTTAGCTATTATTTGTGATCACTTTTTTAAGTGTGAATTAATAAAAACTTTAAAATGGCCATAACTCCTTAAATATTGAGTTTTCAGCGTTTTTAGCTATTATTTGTGATCACTTTTTTAAGTGTGAATTAATGAAATCTTTAAAATGGCGATAACTCCTTAAATATTGAGTTTTCAGCGTTTTTAGCTATTTTTTGTGATCACTTTTATAAGCACGAATTAATGAAAACTTTAAAATGGCCATAACTCCTTAAATATTGAGTTTTCGGCGTTTTTAGCTATTATTTGTGATCACTTTTTTAAGTGTGAATTAATGAAAACTTTAAAATGGCCATAACTCCTTAAATATTGAGTTTTCGGTGTTTTTAGCTATTATTTGTGATCACTTTTTTAAGTGTGAATTAATGAAAACTTTAAAATGGCCATAACTCCTTAAATATTGAGTTTTCGGCGTTTTTAGCTATTATTTGTGATCACTTTTATAAGCACGAATTAATGAAAACTTTAAAATGGCCATAACTCCTTAAATATTGAGTTTTCGTCGTTTTTAGCTATTAATTGTGATCACTTTTATAAGCACGAATTAATGAAAACTTTAAAATGGCCATAACTCCTTAAATATTGAGTTTTCGGTGTTTTTAGCTATTAATTGTGATCACTTTTATAAGCACGAATTAATGAAAACTTTAAAATGGCCATAACTCCTTAAATATTGAGTTTTCAGCATTTTTAGCTATTATTTGTGATCACTTTTTTAAGTGTGAATTAATGAAAACTTTAAAATGGCCATAACTCTTTAAATATTGAGTTTTCGGCGTTTTTAGCTATTATTTGTGATCACTTTTTTAAGTGTGAATTAATGAAAACTTTAAAATTATCTGTGATCACTTTTCTAAATGTGAATTAATGAAAACTTTAAAATGGCCATAACTCCTTAATTAGTGAGTTTTCGTCGTTTTTAGCTATTATTTGTGATCACTTTTTTAAGTGTGAATTAATGAAAACTTTAAAATGGCCATAACTCCTTAAATATTGAATTTTCAGCGTTTTTAGCTATTATTTGTGATCACTGTTTTAAGTGTGAATTAATGAAAACTTTAAAATGGCCATAACTCCTTAAATATTGAGTTTTCAGCGTTTTCAGCTATTATTTGTGATCACTTTTTTAAGTGTGAATTAATGAAAACTTTAAAATGGCGATAACTCTTTAAATATTGAGTTTTCGGCGTTTTTAGCTATTATTTGTGATCACTTTTTTAAGTGTGAATTAATGAAAACTTTAAAATGGCCATAACTCCTTAAATATTGAGTTTTCGTCGTTTTTAGCTATTATTTGTGATCACTTTTTTAAGTGTGAATTAATGAAAACTTTAAAATGGCCATAACTCCTTAAATATTGAGTTTTCGGCGTTTTTAGCTATTATTTGTGATCACTTTTTTAAGTGTGAATTAATGAAAACTTTAAAATGGCCATAACTCCTTAAATATTGAGTTTTCGGCGTTTTTAGCTATTATTTGTGATCACTTTTTTAAGTGTGAATTAATGAAAACTTTAAAATGGCCATAACTCCTTAAATATTGAGTTTTCAGCGTTTTTAGCTATTATTTGTGATCACTTTTATAAGCACGAATTAATGAAAATTTTAAAATGGCCATAACTCCTTAAATATTGAGTTTTCAGCGTTTTTACCTATTATTTGTGATCACTTTTTTAAGTGTGAATTAATGAAAACTTTAAAATGGCCATAACTCTTTAAATATTGAGTTTTCGGCGTTTTTAGCTATTATTTGTGATCACTTTTTTAAGTGTGAATTAATGAAAACTTTAAAATTATTTGTGATCACTTTTCTAAATGTGAATTAATGAAAACTTTAAAATGGCCATAACTCCTTAAATAGTGAGTTTTCGGCGTTTTTAGCTATTAATTGTGATCACTTTTATAAGCACGAATTAATGAAAACTTTAAAATGGCCATAACTCCTTAAATATTGAGTTTTCGTCGTTTTTAGCTATTATTTGTGATCACTTTTTTAAGTGTGAATTAATGAAAATAAATGAAAACTATTATTTGTGATCACTTTTTTAAGTGTGAATTAATGAAAACTTTAAAATGGCGATAACTCCTTAAATATTGAGTTTTCGGCGTTTTTAGCTATTATTTGTGATCACTTTTTTAAGTGTGAATTAATGAAAACTTTAAAATGGCCATAACTCCTTAAATATTGAGTTTTCAGCGTTTTTAGCTATTATTTGTGATCACTTTTTATACCCTCAGCCATATGGCTACAGAGGGTATATATCATTTGATACGGTCAAAACGTGCCTAGTCGAAATAACGGTTTTAGACCCTAGGTCTCTTTGGACCAAATCCGTTTCAGAACATTTGGAGTCGATCTAGCGATGTCCGTCCGTCCGTCCGTCCGTCCGTCCGTCTGTCTGTCTGTCTGTCTGTCTGGCTGGTGCGCACGATAACTCTCGAAGGGAGTATCCGATTTGGTCCAAACTTGGTACATCGTAATATTTTTGTCAAACTTAGATCGAGTTCGAAGATGGGCAATATCGGTCCACTCCTTCTGGTACCTCCCCCACAAAAGGTCGAAATTTGCAAAAAATTTATTCTTTGCACAGAAAGAGAAGGGAAAATCCGATTTTGCTTTAAATTTTGCAAATCCTAATATTTGCATCAGTGCTAGGTCAGGTGTGAAAATGGACAATATCAGTCCACTCCATCAAGTACCTCCCCCACAAATGGTCAAAATTTTGAATAATTACAACTCTCATAAAATTTGATTTAAGAGTCCGATTGTCTTCAAATTTTACACATCCCAATATTTATATTAACCCAAGGTCTGGTGTTAAGATGAGCAATATCGGTCCACTCCTTCTGGTACCTCCCCCACAAAAGGTCGAAGTTTGCAAAAAATATATTTTTTGCACAGAAAGAGAAGGGATAATCCGATTTTGCTCAAACTTTGCAAATCCTAATATTTGCATCAGTTTTACGTTAGGTGTAAAAATGGACAATATCGGTCCACTCCTTCTGGTACCTCCCCCACAAAAGGTCGAAATTTGCGAAAAATATATTTTTTGCACAGAAAGAGAAGGGATAATCCGATTTTGCTCCAACTTTGCAAATCCTAATATTTGCATCAGTTTTACGTTAGGTGTAAAAATGGACAATATCGGTCCACTCCTTCTGGTACCTCCCCACAAAAGGTCGAAATTTGCAAATCATATATTTTTTGCACAGAAAGAGAAACGATGATCCGATTTTGCTCCAACTTTGCAAATCCTAATATTTGCATCAGTGCTAGGTCTGGTCTTAAAATGGATAATATCGGTTCACTCCTTCAAGTACCTCCCCCACAAATGGTCAAAATTGTGAATAATTACAACTCTCATAAAATGTGATTTAAGAGTTCGATTGTCTTCAAATTTCACCCATCCTAATCATTTTATTAGTCAAGGTGTGGTGTTAAGATGGAGTATATCGGTCCACTTCTTCTGGTACATCCCCCACAAATGGTCGAAATTTTAAAAATATATATTTTCTGCACAGAAAGGGAAGCAATAATCTAATTTTGAAAAACATAACACTCAAAGAAAGCGAAATAAGGATCCAACTCTCTTCAAATTTCACACATACAATAATTTTTGCTAACACCAGATCTGTTGTGAAGATGCTATATATCTTCGAATACCTTCTGGCACCTCACCCACAAAGGGACACAATTTTCAATATTTTCATCTATCATAAATTACGAAGCGATTCAGCGATTCTTTACAATTGCTATATCCATCTACTATAATTTATTTGTTTACATATATAATTAGTTTTATATATAATTATATTTATATCATATTTATTTATGTGGGATACGAAATGGACAATATTGAACGATTCTTTCAAAACCCACTCCATAGAGGGTGGATAGGGCTGAGGGTATACATCTGTCGGCAAAACCGACCGATACTTTTTTACTTGTTTAAGTGTGAATTAATGAAAACTTTAAAATGGCCATAACTCTTTAAATATTGAGTTTTCGGCGTTTTTAGCTATTATTTGTGATCACTTTTTTAAGTGTGAATTAATGAAAACTTTAAAATTATTTGTGATCACTTTTCTAAATGTGAATTAATGAAAACTTTAAAATGGCCATAACTCCTTAAATAGTGAGTTTTCGGCGTTTATAGCTATTATTTGTGATCACTTTTATAAGCACGAATTAATGAAAACTTTAAAATGGCCATAACTCCTTAAATATTGAGTTTTCGTCGTTTTTAGCTATTATTTGTGATCACTTTTATAAGCACGAATTAATGAAAACTTTAAAATGGCCATAACTCCTTAAATATTGAGTTTTCGGCGTTTTTAGCTATTATTTGTTATCACTTTTTTAAGTGTGAATTAATGAAAACTTTAAAATGGCCATAACTCCTTAAATATTGAGTTTTCGGCGTTTTTAGCTATTATTTGTGATCACTTTTTTAAGTGTGAATTAATGAAAACTTTAAAATGGCCATAACTCCTTAAATATTGAGTTTTCAGCGTTTTCAGCTATTATATGTGATCACTTTTTTAAGTGTGAATTAATGAAAACTTTAAAATGGCCATAACTCCTTAAATATTGAGTTTTCGGAGTTTTTAGCTATTATTTGTGATCACTTTTTAAGTGTGAATTAATGAAAACTTTAAAATGGCCATAACTCCTTAAATATTGAGTTTTCGGCGTTTTTAGCTATTATTTGTGATCACTTTTTTAAGTGTGAATTAATGAAAACTTTAAAATGGCCATAACTCCTTAAATATTGAATTTTCAGCGTTTTTAGCTATTATTCGTGATCACTGTTTTAAGTGTGAATTAATGAAAACTTTAAAATGGCCATAACTCCTTAAATATTGAGTTTTCGGTGTTTTTAGCTATTAATTGTGATCACTTTTATAAGCACGAATTAATGAAAACTTTAAAATGGCCATAACTCCTCAAATATTGAGTTTTCGGCGTTTTCAGCTATTATTTGTGATCATTTTTATAAGCACGAATTAATGATAACTTTAAAATGGCCATAACTCCTTAAATATTGAGTTTTCCGCTATTATTTGTGATCATTTTTATAAGCACGAATTAATGAAAACTTTAAAATGGCCATAACTCCTTAAATATTGAGTTTTCGGCGTTTTTAGTTATTATTTGTGATCAATTTTTTAAGTGTCAATTAATGAAAATTTTAAAATGGCCATAACTCCTTAAATATTGAGTTTTCGGCTATTATTTGTGATCACTTTTATAAGCACGGATTAACGAAAACTTTAAAATGGACATAACTCCTTAAGTATTGAGTTTTCGGCGTTTTTAGCTATTATTTGTGATCACTTTTATAGGCACGAATTAATGAAAACTTTAAAATGGCCATAACTCCTTAAATATTGAGTTTTCGGCGTTTTTAGCTATTATTTGTGATCATTTTTTTAAGTGTGAATTAATGAAAACTTTAAAATGGCCATAACTCCTTAAATATTGAGTTTTCGGCGTTTTTACCTATTATTTGTTATTACTTTTTTAAGTGTGAATTAATGAAAACTTTAAAATGGCCATAACTCACTTTTTTAAGTGTGAATTAATGAAATCTTTAAAATGGCCATAACTCCTTAAATATTGAGTTTTCGGCGTTTTTAGCTATTATTTGTGATCACTTTTTTTAAGTGTGAATTAATGAAAACTTTAAAATGGCCATAACTCCTTAAATATTGAGTTTTCGGCGTTTTTAGCTATTATTTGTGATCACTTTTATGAGCACGAATTAATGAAAACTTTAAAATGGCCATAACTCCTTAAATATTGAGTTTTCGGCGTTTTTAGCTATTATTTGTGATCACTTTTTTAAGTGTGAATCAATGAAAACTTTAAAATGGCCATAACTCCTTAAACATTGAGTTTTCGGCGTTTTTAGCTATTATTTGTAATAAGTTTTTATACCCTCCACCATACTATGGAGGGTGTATTAATTTTGTCATTCCGTTTGTAACTCCTCGAAATATTCATGTCAGACCCAACAAAGTATATATATTCTTGATCAGCGTAAAATTCTAAGACGATTTAGCCATGTCCGTCTGTCTGTCTGTGTGTCTGTCTGTCTGTCTGTCTGTTGTAATCACGCTATCTTTCGAACAATTTGAGATAGAGGGCTAAAATTTTGCACACATGTATATTTTCCCAGTAGGCAGGTTAAGTTCGTAAATGGGTCATATAGGTCCAAGTTATCATATAGCCCCCATATAACGGTACCTCCCGATATTCGGTATTTTGATGATTTTAGCGACATTATTCACCGGAATTATTTCAAATTTGGTATTTGTAGTTACTGAAGATACTACAGCCTAAGACAGAAAATTATCTGTGCAGGTCCACGTCTTCATATGGCCCCCATATAACGGTACCTCCCGATATTCGGTATTTTGATGATTTTAGCGACATTGTTTACCGGAATCGTTTCAAATTTGGTATTTGAAGTTCGTAATGGATACTTCATCCAAAGTAAAAAAATGAGCCATGTAGATCCACGTCTTCATATAGCCCCCATATAACGGTACCCCCCGATATTCGGTATTTTAATGATTTTAGCGACATTATTTACAGGGATTCTTTCAAATTTCGCATGTGAAGTTCGTAATGGAAACTTCAGCCCATGCCAGAAAATTGTCTGTGCAGGTCCACGTCTTCGTATAGCCCCCATATAACGGTACCCCCCATATTCGGTATTTTGACGATTTTAGCTACATTATAAACAGATTTTTCTTCAAGTTTCGCATTTAAATATTGTAATTATTTATGACAAAAGTTGCCTATGCATGCCCACGTCGTCGTATAAGCATTCGATATTTTTAAGATTTTAGAATTTTTAACGTTTTTTTTTTTGGAAATTGCCAAATTTGTACCAAATGGTGGAGGGTATTAAAAGTTCGGCCCGGCCGAACTTACAGCTTTTTTACTTGTTTAGGACTGAATTGAATTATTATAAACATTTTAAATGTTGACCTTTCGACGTTTTTTCAGACTGAATGATTACAAACTTTAAAATGACCATAACTCTTTAAATATTGACTTTTTGGGGTTTTTATCTATTATTTTAGATCAGTTTTTAAGACTGAATTATTACAAACTTTAAAATGGCCATAACCACTTAGATATTGACTTTTCGGCATTTTTAGCTATTATTTGTGGTCAGTTTTTTTAGGACTGAATTATTACAAACTTTAAAATGCCCCTAACTCCTTAAATATTGACTTCTTCTTACAACATATTTTATAAGAGTAACAATGTGATACAAAATGTTGCCCGTTTGTGGTCGTACAAGTTCAAGTGGACCGATATTGCCCGTCTTCAAAGTCGCACTAAGTTTGATAATAATATTATATTATTAATATTATTGTACCAAGTTTGGACCAAATCGGGTACTCCCTTCGAAAGTTATCGTAAAAACCAGCCAGACCGTTTAAAAGGTGTTTTGTGCCATATTTTGAAAAAAGAACCAAAAAGACCCATTTGTTGACTCGGTAGAGGGTTAACGTTTTCGACCGAAATAATCATCGTATTTTTATCTGCTATGCAATGCACAGATTTCGAGGAATCTCAATCTGAAAAGTAACAAAAGTGCGGAAGAGGGGAAACCTGCCCCCGTCGCAGTGGCCGAAAAATGGCTGAAAAATGGTGGCCGAAAAATGGTGATGGTGTGGGCCGCTATAACAGCCGATGGTCGCTCTGATCTCATATTAATCGACCGTGGTATCAGAATGAATGCCGAATATTATTGCGAAAATATTCTGAAGGGTGTATTAAAGCCTTGGACACGCAAACATTCTGGCCGCAGACCTTGGACATTCCAGGACTCAGGACCATCGCACTCAGCACGAGCCACCCAAGAATGGTTACAAAATGATGTTCCTCGCTTCGTTTCGCACAATGTCCACCAAAATCTTCGGATTCCAATTCGTTGGACATTTGGAGTATTTTGGATGGCAAGGTTGGCACTAAAAATACCAAAGTGTCGATTACCTCAAGCAATCGCTTCGCCAGGAATGGGCCAAAATACCGTAGAGCAACATTCGGACAGCGTGTGACGGTTTCATTGGCCGGTTTCATTGGCCATAATTCGTGCCATAGGTGACTAATTCGATTAAATCTAAACTTATTCTAAAATTTGATGAT
Source organism: Musca domestica (assembly GCF_030504385.1). Lineage (NCBI taxonomy): Eukaryota > Metazoa > Arthropoda > Insecta > Diptera > Muscidae > Musca > Musca domestica. The sequence goes on along the minus strand of NW_026712219.1, from coordinate 15,551,098 downwards.
ATTTCCGACATTTTATGCTTCCATTTAATAAAAAAAATGTAATAATTATGGCGTTTGACTTTGTTGCATTTTTTTTTATCTCACCCTGTACTTCTGCCAATTTAGTCGGGGAACAATTCTATTTCTTTTTTATTTCTTTTCGTCTTTTTCTGCCACAAAATGGCTTAAAGCGGCATGACGTTAGCCAATCGCTTGATTAACCAATACAAATCTCAACGTCAAGTAAACAACAAAGAAATCAAAACGTTTTAACATAACCCCAACAAACCCAGAGAAAAAACAACAACCTCCGAACAATTGCTGTGTGTTTCTCATTCAACCGCAAAAATAAACCATAAACGACTTGTTGCCAATTTTTGTAGGAACAAATTTAACCGGGAAACTCAAAAAAAGGAACTTTGGGTCCAACACCAAAGAACTTGTTTTCATAATTGCTTTAGGCTGGCAAAAAAAGTTGAAAAAAGTGCTTTAGTGCAAGCCACTAAAATGAATAATAAAAATAAACTGAAATTGAAACGCTTAAGAAAAAATATAAAATACCAACTTGCGTTTGGGTCCACACCACAGACTTTTGCCGCAGCAGACATTTAGGCTTGTGTGTGATTGGTATTGCCAGCCGAGAGCAATCAACAGCAAAACTAACCATCCATCCAAGGCATGGAGGATGATGATGGTAATGAGTGGTGGATGGAGTCAGGTCTTTGGAGTTCGGCAGGCAAGTCATTCAGCCAGCCAGCTAGCTTTGGCTGTAGATAGAATCGTTTACTTTGCTGTTATTGGCAACGTGTTTTTTTTTTTGGTTTTTGCTAAAATGTAATGAACCAGCGCACCTCCTCAACAACCAAAGGAGGAGGGATGGCATGAATGGCTTTGCTAAACTTAGACTGCGACAGACGGACAGACAGCGAGACAGCCATGCAAGTCATAGCCAACAAGAAGACTAAAGGCATCAAAACCGATAATTTTGATTTACAACACGCCAGTTATTATTTATAACTTACTTAGTTTGCGGTCGTGAAACCTGCACATTTAAGCGAACAACAACAACAACACGAATGAGCAAGTAGGCGAAATGCCAACAACAGCAATATTGACTGTGAAAAAAGACAACAATCATGGCAATATCGACGAGAACAACAACAACACAACAAGTACAACAACATGTTTTTCCTAGGGTTTTTGTGGGCAAGGAAGTTTATAGGAATTATGTTTGCCGGAGGTAGGGGTATGCGGGGACGTTTTTGTTGAAAAACCAATTATTTGTGGCCCTTTGTAAGGTTGAGTAGGGGGAGAGGAGCTATTTAACCAGAATATATATATATATAAGTTAAAACAAGTAAGGAAAGGTCACAAGTCGGGCGGGACCGACTATATGATACCCTACACCTCTATGCGTAGAGATCCCGACTTTAAACCAAATAACATTACTGTATAGTGCATGATATAACATGAAATAAGAGTTATATTACAAAATATTTATTGGAGCAATAAATATACCGGATTATTTCTTAACTTTTCATACAACAGACTTTCAATTTTTGTGCTTTGAAAAAAATATAGGCGGAAAAATGTCAAATGAAAAAAGTTTGAAGACAGGAATCTAGTCCTCTTCTGTAAAAATTTGAAATATATATCAAAATAATGTATCTATATCTTTTAAATTGAAAATGTTTGTACGATTGATTGTTAGTTGGTAATTTTTAGACTCAAAAACCGCTTCCAAATACACTATAGCATCGCCATAGGCTATGTTAATTTTTGAAATCAGAATCGATCAGATACCTCCAAAAAATGTAGATTTTGTATGAGCATATATATCGGCTGATTTCACATATTAGATGCACCAAACACGATATACAAGTCCGATTTCAATGAAATTTAGAATGAGTGACTGAATATGGTCTACAAATAAATTCGCCAATTTATATTTAAATCGGTTCGAGTTGTATATGGCTCCATTAAAATCAAATTTTAGAATTTAATCTTTATCCCTTCACCCAATACTAAAAAAGTACCATTCAGTACCATTTCGTAAAATTATAGTTCACATTTCCGAAACCATATGCATATGTATGTCCTGGCTATACATGAACAGCGACCCTAATACCAATTTTCTGATTTCAAGCACTATATGTTCACCCATAACCAAGTTGTATCAAATATAGTCCTATTTAGCACTTGTAGTACACATTTCCGAAACCACCTCTCTATTACAAGTCTACCACAAACGGTGACCTCAATAACAAATGTCAAAATTTCAGCTTTATCCGTTCATCCTAAGCCAAACTGCTTCAAATGTAGTACCATTTCGAACAACTCGTACACTTAGCAGACATTTCCAAAACTACCTTCATATATCAAACTTATTTTCCAACCGTGATTGTTATATAAATTTAAAATTGTTATACCCTCCACCATACATAGTATATTAAGTTCGTCATTCCGTTTGTAACTCATCGAAATAATCTTTTTAGACTCAACAAAGTATATATAAGACGATTTAGCCCTGTCCTTCAGTCTGTTGTAATCACGCTACAGTCGAAACGAATTATGATAGGAAACTAAAAGTTTACACAAATCGCTCTTTTGTCTTCATGGAGGTCAAGTTCGAAGATTATATGGGTCCACGATATCGAATAGCCCCCAAATAACGGTAACCCTGGTTTTCGGTATTTTGAAAATTTAGGCCTAACTTTTCAATGGAATTATCTGAAATTTCACACAAGGACTTCCTTGTGAGTACTTTACCCCCAGACATTGATTTGTCTATATAGGTCCAAAATATCGTATATCCCCCATATATCGGCACCTTCCGATATTAGGCATTTTAAAAATTTTAACAGAATTTTTAATGGATTTTATTTTTTTTTTGAAAATTTCCTAATGATGGAGGGTATACTGCTTTTTTGCTTGTGAACTCTATCCGTTCTTATAATATCAAATAGTAAAATATTAGAGGATTTGAGCTTTTTGAATTTGTAGAAACCCTTTGGTACATCTATCCTGCACTGTGATTCTCATTCCAAATTTAAAAATTCTAGCTCATTCCGTTTGTCCAATACTAGGCATTTAATTTTAAGTACTTTTCGTGCGCCTTTAGTACGGATTCCTGAAAACCTTGCCTTATCCACAAGACTGACCCTCGTGCAAGATTTCAAAATTCTATTTCCCGATAAATATATTTTTATGATTCTATCCATAATTTTCAATGAATTTCTTTTAAACTTGGCATTTAGAGATTGGAGTGGGTTCTGTCCAACATACCAATATTCCGTATTTTAATGAGTTTAGCAACTGATTATTCCAAATTTCATACTTGAAACTCGCAATAAGTACAAATCCCCGTAGTAGAAAGTTGTCCATGTAGGTTGCCTTTGAGAGAGTAATATTGAAGTATTTAGAGCCTTTTCGAATATATACAGGGTGAGATGAAAAACTGCATCCGACTTCAGACTGCTGTTATTCCTAAGCCACTCGCCCGACAGATGTTAAAATTGTTCCAGTGACAGCTCATTATATTGTTTAAAAACGTACAAAAGCAAAAGAATTTTCCAGAAACAAAGGTAATTGCGATGGAATTCCAAAGTGATAGTGTGACTTATTTATATTTGGCTGGAAAACTAAAAGTGGCTATCGTTAGAGCACTCCAGCATTTAAATGTGAATAAATCTTTTGTGTCTCGTACCATCGCTCGTTACCGTGATACTGGTAACGTATCACGACGTCAAGAAAGTGGACGGAAGAAAAGAGCAACATCAGCAGAAATGGTTCGAAAAGTAAAGAAGCGACTTGATCGAAACCTGCGTCGCAATGGCCGAAAAATGGCTCGTGAGCTGATCATATCACAATATTCCATTCGGCAAATATTGAAAAATGAGCTCGTGGTCAATCCATTGAAATTCCAAAATGTGCAAGAACTTACACCGCAACAGAAAGAAAACAGACTCAAAGGAGCTAAAGAGTTGCTTCGCTTGGCCGAAAATGATGAACTGCCGTATTTGGTTTTCTCTGATGAGAAAACATTCGTTGTCCAGAAGTTTGTAAACAAATAAAATGATCGTGTTTACTTGCCAAAGAGGCCAGCTAGGGATATACACCTTCGGTTGGCCACCAGAACTCAAGCGCCGGTCGGCTATAGTGATGGTGTGGGCCGCCATAACAGCCGATGACAGTCTCTTTCCGCTCGTATTATTCGACCGTGGCATTAGAATAAATGCAGAATGTTATCGCGTAAATATTCTGGAGGGTGTATCAAAGCTTTGGGCACGCACCATCGCACTCAACACGCGCAACCCAAGAATGGGTATTAAATGAGGTTCCTCGCTTAATTTACCAATCCGTTGGACCATTGTGTTTGGAGTATTTTGGAAAGCAAGGTTGGCACTAAACAAGTAAAAAAGCTGTAATTTCGGCCGGGCCGAACTTTGAATAACCTCCACCATTTGTAACGAATTTGGCAATTCTCAAAAACAATAAAATCGGTTAAAACTTCTGTTAATATCTTAAATATACCGAATGTAGCTATTATATTAGGGTCTATACGACGACATGAACCTGCGTAGATAATATTTGTCATAAGCCACTACAATATTCAAATGCGAAACTTAAAAATAATGGGTTATAATGTCGATAAAATCAAAATACCGAATATCGGGAGGTACCGTTATGTGGGGGCTATACGAAGACGTGGACCTGCACAGACAATTTTCTGTCGTAGGCTGTAGTATCCATTACGAACTTCAAATATCAAATTTGAAACAATTCTGGTGAAAAATGTCGGTAAAATCATCAAAAAATCATCAATATCGGGAGGTACCATTATATTGGGTTATACGAAAACGTGGACCTGTACAAACAATTTTCTGTCGTAGGCTGTAGTATCCATTACGAACTTCAAATATCAAATTTGAAACAATTCTGGTAAAAAATGTCGGTAAAATCATCAAAATACCGAATATCGGTAGGTACTGTTATATGGGGGCTATACCAAAACGTGGACCTACATCGCCCATTTTCAATACCAAAAGTCCTGCAGACATAACATACATTTGAGCAAAATTTTATCAATCTATTTCAATTCGTTCGAAAGCTAGAATGATTTCCACAGACGGATGGACATCGCTAAATCTACATAGAGTTTTATGCTGATCAAGAATATATATACTTTGTGCGGTCTAAAATGTGTATTTCGAGGTGTTACAAACGGAATGACAAACTTAATATACCCTCCATACTATGGTGGAGGGTATAAAAATACTACCTCAAGCAAGTGCTTCGATGAGAATGGGCCAAAATACCGCAGAACAACATTCGGGCAGCGTGTGACGCTTTCATTGGCCGTTTGAAGGCCATAATTTGTGACTTTTTTAACAATTCATTTTATATTAATAGACAAATCCATAAACCGATTAATAATAAACAACAACCATCCAAATTGGAAGGCTTATGCCCAGTCCCAAGCTCTAACCTCATGCTAACTTCGGCGTCGATTAGTCTATAATTGTGACGTGCAGGATTTTTTTTGTTTTTGGTAAATTTCTAACCATTCCAATTAAATATTATGTGATCATTTCTAAAAGCATTCTTCTGACCATAACCCCACCATATACCATATCCATATATACTCTTCTCTGAGGGAAACCAACATTTCGTGGTGTTACATAATTTTTGGCCCATTCAAAATTATAAGACCCCCAACACATAGTGTTGTAGGGTATAAATATTTGGTGTAATTTTCTATATTTTTAGTGCGTTTTTACCCCTCCAACACGAAATTTTAGAGTCCAGTCTTATCAAACCTTTTCCAAAAATACGTAATTTCGTAGCCTTAGTTTAAGCTAAACTTTCTAAATGTTATACAATTTAGAACCTCAATTATTCCTTTCAAACATTTTCAAAATTTTCACACATCTTCGGCCGTTTTCTACAATTTCAACTTTTATCTAAGTTCGTGCTTTCTATAGTTTTTAAATTTTATTTGTATTTATATTAATAATTCATAAAAAAAATCCATTGGCATATTGGGTGCTAATATTTCCGTTTTTCATATCTCATTCGAAACAGACCTCACAAGTCAAACATTTGGCGACGGCAAAATGAAAAGAGACAGTAAAACAAACTTCTAACCTTAAGAGGAGATGAAGAAAACAACAGCAACAACTACCGACTTCCATAATCTTGCCCAATACTCCAAAAACACTTCCGCCATTAGGGCTTAAGACGCAAATATCCACAAAATCAACTAAAAGAATGTCTGGAGGAAGAAGGAAGGGAAGGGGAGGAAGGAAGGAAACAACTAACGAGGGAATGTTACACAAACTCCGATGTTTATGAGAACGCATAAAACAGCCGTTAAACACCATTAAACACATGGTCGACCAATATCAGAAAAATGTGTCTCTGTAGCTAAGGGATGAACAGGAATGAAGGACAATAAAGTCCTTTGGCCATGTAACAAAAAGAACAGCAACAAAAAAGGACATTATTAAGCATGGCACAACAACAATGGCAACAGCTACAATAAACGTCAGAATATCTAAAGTGGCTCTGGCTGGCTGACTGGCTGGCTGATGGTGAAGCAATTTATCACTCACACCCAAACACACATACACATGCAAGTGGTACAAGGATACACAAGGGAGTGGCCAATTTGTAAAGTGAAAACAGGAAAAAAAGGAAACAAGCTGTACACAAACGAAATGGAACGAAACTTGGCCAAACAAACAGCATAAGAGAGAGAGATGATAATGATGACGATGATGGCAGGGGAAGTGGCTGTGGTGATTATTTAACGCATGCACACAAAGCATTTCATCCCTGCTGCGGCGAGCAGGACGTTTTGTCTTTTCTCCCCAACGCAATAATGGCCGTTTGCGTGGTTTCGAACAAAAAAATTGGATGAGCCAAGAACTGGGGTGTTTTTTTGTGGGGAGGTAATAAATAAACAAAGACTGCGTGTTTATAGACCGTATCCAAACATTAGATGGGTGAGAAAGGAGAAGAAGAAGAAAAACACAGGCGGATCCAAGAAAGTCGCAAACCAGACATAAGAAACATTTTCTAAGAAGGGAAGCAAATTGTGGGGTGTAGATTTGTTTGCACATTTAATGAATTACAATCCCATCCTGCAGAGACGTCCTTTCTCCCATTCCAAAACACATGCCCGAGATCAAGTTTAAACACGCAGACTGTCGTCATTGTGGAAAATTGAATTGAATCGTGAATTGAATTAAGTTAACGCAATTTTATGGCAGTAAACGGAAATCGTTTTATTACCAAATGCCATCAAGAGTAACAACATCCTTGTAAATGGTTGGAATAACCATTTAGGATAAAGGACAGTGGCAGTGTGTGTTACAAATAATATTTTGTTTAATACTTAATATTTTGTTAATACTTTGTAAATATTTTAAAGAATTAATACAATACTACCTGAACTCGGTGCGCTTCGCTGCCCTTTTTATACCCTCCACCATAATATGGAGGGTATATTAAGTTTGTCATTCCGTTTGTAACACCTCGAAATATACATTTTAGACCCCATAAAGTATATATATTCTTGATCAGCATAACATTCTATGTCGATTTATCAGTGTCCGTCCGTCTGTCCGCCTGTCCGTCTGTGGAAATCACTCTAGCTTCCGAACAAAATGAAATGAAGAAGTAGTAAAACTGTACTCAAATGTGTATTAAGTCTGCAGGTATTGAAAATGGGCCATGTTGGTTCAGGTCTTCGTGTAGCCCCCATATAACGGTACCTCCCGATATGTGGTATTTTGATGAATTTAGCGACATTATTTACCGTAATTGTTTCAAAATTAATATTTAAAGTTCGGAAAGTTAATTTACGGAAAATGAGCCATGTAGGTCCACGTCTTCGTATAGCCCCCATATAACGATACCCCTCGATATTCAATATTTTGATGATTTTAGCGACATTATTTACCGGAACTATTTTAAATTTGGAATTTGAATTTCATAATGAATTCTACAGCCTATGACAGAGAATTTTCTATGCAGGTCCACGTCTTCGTATAGCCCCCATATAACGGTACCCCCGGATATTCGGTATTTTGATGATTTTAGCGACATAATTTACCAGATTTATTTCAAGTTTTGTATTTGAAGTTCGTAATGAATACTACAGCCTATGACAGAAATTTGTCTGGGCAGGTTCATTTGTAACCCCCATGGAACTTCCCTATATTCGATATTTTGATGATTTTAGCTACATTATAAATAGATTTTTTTCAAGTTTGAATATTTGAATATTGTAATAGCTTGTGACAAAAGTTGCCTATGCAGGTCCAAGTCGTCGTATAGACCCTAATATACGGCTACATTCGGTTGATTTTAAATGCATTCAAAATTTTATATGCGAATATTTGTTTGTTTTAGAAAATAAATCAAATTCAAAAAATTAAAAAAAATATATATATTGTAATTCTTTAATGCTTAAATAAACAAATAGCTCGGTATACCAACGCCTGAACATGCCAGAAACAGCTGACCATGAGGAACATGCCAAATTTAGTCCGCATACACGAAGGGTTTGACCTTCGAATTTATTATTTATTTCATAGCAAATGCCACCCGTGCAAGAAACTGCAATCTTCTGAAGTTGAGTGGCATTTCTATTGCCATTAGAAAATTCGAAGTAGCAACATACTTCCCCCTAATAATCGTATCCTTAATTAAATTGTTGTGTAGTTTTTTACTTTTAGCCTAAAACCATTGCAAAGTCGTTGTGGGTCAATGCTTCTTAATAAAATCATATCGCAATTTGAACCGATTTCAATATAATTTGACAGAATTTACTTTTACGTCAAATTCCGTCACACCTTCCAGATTTTATTGAAAATGGAGGTACATACCGTGTTTGGCGAATAACATACATGAAATCGACCGAAATATATATGGGAGCTATACCCAAACCTTAACCTATATCAATATAATGTGACAATTTTTGTTTGGTCCTAGTTTCATTGGAATTGGACATACATATCGCGTTGGGTGCATCCAAAATGTAAAATCGGTCGAAAATATAAATGGGAGCTATAGCCAAATCTGACCCGATTTCAATATAATTTGACAAATTTATTTTCAAATCAAATCCCGTCACACATTCCAAATTTCATTGAAATCGAACATACATATCGTGTTTGCTGCGTCAAATAAACGAAATTGGCCGAAAATATATATGGAAACTATATCGAAATCTGAATCAATTTCAATATAATTTGCAAATTTATTTTAGTTCCAAATTCTGTTACGTATTCCAAATTTGGAGACTGTATCTGTAATCGATCAATAGATATGTGCATATGAAATCTAAATTTTTGGTAGGTACCTCCGATTCTGATGCTATATCTCAAGTTCCAAGTGGAATTTCAAAAATTTATGTAGCCTATGTTACTTCCAGGTTATGTTGTAGTACTCTTGGAAATTTTTAAGAAAATCTGTGAAGCGGTTTTCGAGCTCATAAATCACAAACATACAAACATTTTCCTCATTTATAGATATACAGGGTGAGATAAAAACTGCAGCAAAGTCAAACATTACATTTTTTTTTTCTAAATTTTATTGAATGAAAGCAAAAAAATTTCGGAGATAGGATCAAATTTTAGAATAAGTTTAGATTTGTTCGAATTGGTCACCTTTGGCACGAATTATGGCCTTCAAAACCGGCCAATGAAACCGTCACACGCTGCCCGAATGTTGCTCTGCGGTATTTTGGCCCATTCCCGGCGAAGCGCTTGCTTGAGGTGATCGACACTTTGGTATTTTTTAGTGCCAACCTTATTTTCCAAATGTGCGATGGCAATGAAGCAAGGAACTTCATTTTGTAACCATTCTTGGGTGGCGCGAGCTGAGTCCTGTAGAAATGTCCAAGGTCTGCGGCCAAAATGTTTGCGTGCCCATGGCTTTGATACACCCTCCAGAATATTTTCGCGATAATATTCGACATTTATTCTGATGCCACGGTCGATTAATACGAGCGGAGAGCGACCATCGGCTGTTATGGTGGCCTACACCATCACCATGGCCGGCGCTTGAGTTCTGACCTCAACGAGTGTTTTCTCATCGGAAAAATCCAAATTCGGCAATTAACCACTTTCGGCCAAGCGAAGCAACTCTTAAGTTCTTTTGAGTCAATTTTCTTTCTGTTGCGGTGTAAGTGCTTGCACTTTTTGTAACTTCAATGGCTTTACACCGAGCTCATTTTTCAATATTTGCCGAATGGAATATTGCGATATGTTCAGCTCACGAGCCATTTTTTGGCCATTGCGACGCGGGCTTCGATCAAGTCGCTTCTTTCTACTGATGTTGCTGTTTTCTTTCGTCCTCTTCTTTGACGTCGGGCTACGCTACCAGTTCACGGTAACGAGAGATGGTACGAGACAAGAAAGATTTATTCACATTTAAATGCTGGAGTGCTCTAAAGATAGCCAGTTGTGGTTTTCCAGCCAAATATAAAGAAATCACTCTATCAGGCTTGAATTCCATCAGGAATAACTTTTTATTAGAGAAATTCTCACCAAAATACGTTTGTACGCTTGTAAACAACATAATGAGCTGTCACTGGAATAATTTTAACAGCTGTCGGACGAGTGGCTTAGAAATGACAGCAGTCTGAAATTGGTTGCAGTTTTTTAATCTCACCCTGTAGAAGAATAAGAAGATCTTACACAGTATGGGGGGTATATTAAGTTCGAGATAATAATTTTAGACAAAACAAAGTATATATATTTTTCATCAGCGTAATTGTAAGAAGATTTAGCCCTGTCCGCCCGTTTGTTATAATACCGCCAGAGTCAAAACGAATAAAGAAAGGAAGCTAAAATATTGCACCGATCTGCAGGAAGGTCAAGTTCGAAGATGGGATATAAAGGGTTGCCCATATTCGACGGACCTTTGGGCCTTTGCGTCAATTGAATTTTGTACGGAAACAAATGCAAATCAATGCGAATAATCCGTTGTAAAGTGGACCGAGCCATGCCCAACTGCTGAGAACGGCGTTTTTGGGATGTTCTTGGGGACCTCTCAACACTGGCTCGTACGGCAGCTCGCCTTGGTCGACTTTTATATGGCCTCTTCGGATTAGAAAGAGCCTTAGCAGTCGAAAATATTTCGTATAAACGCTTAATGGTGTTTTTCGAAGGCGCACTTCTTACATTTTTTAATGTTGAGTTCTCACAATTACCTTCTACTGTTGAATGTAAATTTCAACTATTTCAGAGCGCTCGCGTGGCGTGTATTGGTTCATGGTAAAAATTTGTTTGGACTGACGCTTCAAACGCGGTATGTCATTAAGCGATGTGACATCTCTGTCAAAAGTTATGGCGTTGCCAGATGGGTCCGTCGAATATGGGCAACCCTCTACATGTCCATGATATGTATTCGGTATTTTGTTGATTTTAGCCACATTTTTCAATGAAATTATCTGAAATTCTAAACAAGGAGTTCCTTGTGACTACTTTACCCCCTGGAAGAGGTCCACGATATCGTATATCCCCATATAACAGTACTTTCCTATATCGTCACTTTGATGATTTTAGCTCTCCTTTTCAATGGAATTGTCCGAAAATCCACACAAGAAGTGCTTTCGTATAGCCCCCATGCAACGGTACCTCCGATATTAGGTATTTTGATGACTGTGACAGAAAATTATCTATGCAGATCCAGATCTTCGTATGTCCCCCATTTATCGGAATCTCCCTATATTCAGTTTCTCTTTGATTTTAGTGACATTATTCACCGGAATTGTTCCAAATTTCGTATTTCAAATTCATTATATGACAGAAAATTGTCTATGCAGATCCAGGTCTTCGTATATATCGTTACCTCCCTATATTCGGTATTTTTATGAACAATATTCACCGGAGATAATTCAAATTTTGTATTTGAAGTGTGGGTACTACAGCCTGTGGCAGAAAATACAATTCTTCGTCCATATAAAGGTACCTTCCTACATTCGGTATTTTGTTGATTATAGCTCTGGAATTGTTTCAAGTTTCGTATTCGAATATTGCAATGGCCTATGACGAAAGTTTTCTATGCAAGTCCGCGTCTTCGTATAGACCCCAATTTAACAGCGACTTCCTATATTCGGTATTTTTAAGATTTTAACAGGATTTTTAATGGATTTATTTCTTTATTTTTTATACCCTACATTACAAGGTGGTCAGGGTATTATGTCTTTGTGCATTTGTTTGTAACAGGCAGAAGGAAACGAGATAGACCCATAGTTCCTTTTGATGATCTGCATAGAATCACATTCTGAGTCGATTTATGCATGTCCGTCTGTCCGTCTGTCCGTCCGTCCGTCTGTCCATGTATTTTTGTAAACAAAGTACAGGTCGCATTTATTGCTCGATCCAGATGAAATTTTGCAAAGAATTTTTGTTTGACCCAAGGACCCTACCCTACTGAAATTGGAGATAATCGGTCAAAATTTTGATATAGCTCCCATATATAACTTCGTCCGATTTGCCTTTTATTGTGCACCAAACGTGTAATATCGGCCCGAATTGTATGGAATTTTGCATGTACACCCAAATTAGGCCTGAAAATATGTATGCCAAATTTGATCGAAATCGGTTCAGATATAGCTATAGCTCCCATATATATTGTTCATCCGATTTGTTATTTTTGTCCACCGCCGCCGTAATATGCACTCTGCAACAACAATATTTGGTCCCATATAAAACTTCGTCCGATTTACCATTTATTGTGCACCAAACGTCTAATATTTGTCCAAATGGGATAGAATTTGGCACATACGACCGAATTTAGCCTAGAAGGTAGTATGCCAAATTTGGTGATGATCGGTTCAGATATAGCTATAGCGCCCATATATATTTTTCATCCGATTTGTTGTATTTGTTACCTACAGCCGTAGTATGCACTCCGTAACAACGATATTCAGGGAAATATATCAAATACAGCTCAGAAATATCTTTGCCAAATTTTATCGAGATCGGTTGAGATTTGGATATAGTTCCCATATTTATCTTTATCTGATTTCAAATTAATTTTGCACCAAATGGGCAATATAGGTCCGAATTTAAAAGATACAAATGCTTCGGCATATTTAGTCCTTTGAATTTTAAATTATAATTATAATCATAGCGTATATGATTGAATTCTCCCATAAAAAAACTTTTAATTATTAAGTCGAGCTCAACTAAATTAGCAAAGTGGTGTAGGGTATCATAAAATCGGCCCCGCCCGACTTTAGGACTTTCTTTACTGTTTTTTTTTTTTTTTTTTTGAAAGTTTCTAAATTGGTTCCCAATGGCGGAGGGTCTTATAGTTTGGCCCGGCCGAACTTATTGTCTTTTTACTGTTTCTTTATCAACGCGGGCAGCGGTTAAATGTTTGAGCTTTTTATTTCTTCTTCTTATTATTCTTCTTTTGCCACGACTCCTCTTCAATAAATTCCGAAGAAGCTGTTAAGTCGTTTAGAAGTCCCAATTTCAAAATTGATTTTTCATATGTTTTATAAATGTACTCCAAGTGAACCACTGTGCAATCACCCCCACTCCGGGCCATCGCAATCCGAAATAATTACCCTAAGCACTTAAGCTTTCACTTGCTGCAACAGATACGAGCCAGAGAATATGTTTTCTGTGTAATAAGCTTGTATATAAACGGTAGTGAGTGGGAGAGTGCGTGTGTGAGCTGATGAGGCATGGGGAAGGACAATTGCTGGGGAATTTATTATCCTTAGGTTACAGCAGCGTCGAAAATTCGATTTATAATCCGACACAAGTTTGGTGTGAGTGTTTGCATGTGTTAATGCGTTAAAGTGTGTGGGTGGATGCCATTGCCAGTGGTGGGGGGAAATGGAAATTTAAATTGTTGGGATGGCAATTGAATTGGTGCGTTGGTGTTGTTGCTGTTGTTACAAGGATAACAAACAACACAATTTGTAATGAAAGTAAGTTTGTGTGTATGTGTGTCTACACAAGTGATTATACTAAATAAACTTTTCGAAGAAAATTGTTTAATGCCATCCCAAAAAAAAGTGCTGCAAAGATTGTGACTCCAACCACCCAACACTCCCACCAATCACAGCTACACCAAAATTGCCTGGAATCACAATGATGGCGGCAGTGTAAACGTTGATAACGAACACAATGAAAGCGGCAGTAGCTATTAAACTTTCCCTGTTAAAACGGGATGTTCACACCAAGTTATGATACTGGCCAAATAAACACAATCGGGTAATGGAGGGTTGGAGGAAGGGGGGAGGAGTGGGCAAAGAACATTTACTGCTCGTGTACATCAACGACAATGGCAAATCATCACACATACATAGTTACTTTAAGCCATGGGTGACTAACATTCTGTAATGTAATGTTGAAAGTACGTTTGGGGATTGCAAGTACTTACCTCATTGTTTACTTTCCCAAAGTGATTCCCTTCTCCTCCTCCTCCTCCCCCTCCCCCTCGTCACATGGCAGTGGGTTGACGAGTCATCGTAGAAGTGGGTGTGGGAATGGCCAATGTTGTACGTGTGTATGTATGTTCATGTTCAAAACGCTCGCCGAGGGAAAAAAATTAGTTATAAAAACTTGTTAAAAGAGATTTACACGATAAGGTCTATTGTTTGGGCTAATCAAATTATGCGCTATTTTATTGCGCCCATGAGGCATGCCGAGCCAACCAAAGCAACGAACCAACCAACTTTGTCATGAATCAGTATCAGGGGCGGGGTGGTGATTGTGGCTTTTTAATAGAGGCCGCCGCCAATGTTCACCTCTCACATTGCGGCTTGTGCTGTGTGAGGTGGAAATTGTGGGTGCGTCCAAAGTTTTTAAGTTAATTAAAAACAATCTCGCTGATATCAAATTAAAAACAAAAACCAGAATCTTCTCTTCTTGCGCACATAAAAACGTGCCATAAAATAAATTAATCATTGTGATTGAATAATTAATTAAGTTGAGCTAAGGCAGGGTGTTGTTGTGCAAATTAATTCCACTCAAAACCAGGTGACACAATGAAATCTGATATAATTTAATTAACTAATCTACTTTCAGAGTCACACATATCTACACATGCATATGGGGAGAATGTTTTAAATGGGTTATATGGTAGGAGAAAGATATAACAAATTAGAATCTGTGTTCGTTGAATTAAATATATATCTCTTTCGTTATATAAGAAATAAGTATTTAAAAAAATAAGAATTCTGAAAAATGAAAATATTAAAATTCATTTGGCTCATTTTTTAGTTTGCCCTCCTTTTATACCCTACAACACTATTTGTTGGGGGTATTATAAGTTTGATTGGGCCAAAAATTATGTAACACCTCGAAATATTGGTTTCCCACATAGGAAAGTATATATGGATCTTCCTATCTCGCCGAGCTGAGTCGATCTAGCTATGTATGTCCGTCTGTTCATGTTAATTTATAATCACTCTACAGGTCGCAATTATGGCCCCATCGTCACAAAATTTAGAATGGAGGTGGGGATAAGGTCAGAATAGAACCCTATTTCTTTTGGAGATGATCGCCATATATTTAGGTGTCGAAATGGACCAAAAACTGAAAAAATCCTGATTTTGCAGTTGCTCTACAATTATGGACCAATCGACGCGGAAATTAGCATGGCTAAATCTTCGGGCTGGGCAGAAGCCTACCAATTTTGATGGTGATCGGGTAATATTTAGTGGGTGAAAAAGACTATAATATTTGTGATAAATAAAAGTCAAATTTCCATTATACCGCGAATATTTTTAGTCCCGGCGAAATCATAATTAGACGAGCAGGTCAATTCTGACCGTTACGTAGATGCCTGTCGCAAATATATCGGATATATATAACGAAATATATACAACGTGTATACACAAAGGAAGGGATGTTATATAGAATGCTTATATCTCAAAAATGGCTGGACCGATTTTGACAGACTTCGACAATTCAGACAATTGAATGGCATAAAAGTATAAAATATAAAAAAATCGCATTAAAAGATGTGACATTTTTTTATTTTTTCATATTTTTATCGCATGCGATTTTTTCAATTTGACTTATAATATTGAAGTGTATATTTTGTAATATTTTTATTGGGAATTTATGTAAAGTAGATCATATCAACTTTGACCAAATAACGTTGCTGTATAGTGCATGATAGTAAGGATTATATTAAAAATATTTATTGCAGCAAGAACAGGCATATCAGATCGAGTTCCAATAAATTGTAAAATTCGGTTGAATCTGAAAAAATCGGATAAAGATGCCTAACGAAGCCATATAAAATCTGAAACGATCTCGATAATATTTTGCATATGTATTTTCGAGCAGCATATGATGCCCGGTATCAAATATCATTGTTGTGGAGTACATATTACGCATGTGAGGGACTTTAACACCAAATCGGATGAAACATATATGGGAGCTATATCTGATCACAAATTTAAGCACTTGCCCTTAGGCTAAATTCCGTCGGAAGTGCCAAAATTCAGTGCATTGGGTTATTATTAACCATTTGAAATCGGATAAAGACTTTTGGATATTAGGAAGTATATCTAAGTTTGAATCGATCCTGTCTTGAAATAAGTGTAAGTGGCATGATCGATTGACATTTAGATATACTTTCCAAAATGTGTTTAAATAGGGAGGTACCGTTATATCGGAGCTATACGAACACCTGGACCTGCATAGACAATTTTCTGTCACAGGCTGTAGCATCCATTACGTACTTCAAACACGACATCTCATACAATTTCGGTAAATATTGTACCCAAAATCGTAAAAATACCGAATATAGGGAGGTACTGATATATGAGGCCTACACGAAGACCTGGACCTGTATAGACAATTTTCTGTCACAGACTGGAGTTCCCATTACGAACTATAAATACGTAATTTCAAACTACTCCGGTGAATAATGATGCTAACATCATCAAAATACCGAATATTGGGAGGTACCGTTATATGGGGGCTATACGAAGACATGGATCTGCACAGACAATTTTCTGTCTTAGGCTGTTATATCCATTTCGAACTTCAAATACCAAATTTGAAACAATTCCGGTGAATAATGTCGCTAAAATCATCAAAATACCGAATATCGGGAGGTACCGTTATATGGGGGTTATATGAAAACGTGGACCTACACAGCACATTTACGAACTTAACCTGCCTACTGGTAAAATAAACATGTATGCAAAATTTTAGCCTTCTATCTCACTTCGTTCGGAAGACAGCGTGATTACAACATGCAGACAAACGGACAACGCTAAATCGACTAAGAATTTTACGCTGATCAAGAAGGTACAGGGTGAGATAAAAAACTGCAGCAAAGCTAAACGCCATAATTTTTACATTTTTTTAATTTTATTGATTGAAAGCAAAACCTGTCGGAAATAGAATTAAATTTTAGTATAAGGTTAGCGTAGCCCGACGTCAAGGAAGTGGACGGAAGAAAGCAGCAACATCAGCAAAAATGGTTCGAAAAGTAAAGAAGAGACTTGATCGAAGCCCGCGTCGCAATATTCCATTCGGCAAATATTGAAAAATGAGCTCGGGGTAAAGCCATTGAAATTCCAAAAATTACAAGAACTTACACCGCAACAGAAAGAAAAAAGACTCAAAAGAGCTAAAGTGTTGCTTCGCTTGGCCGAAAGTGGTGAACTGCCGAATTTTGGTTTCTCCGATGAGAAAAGATTCGATGTCCAGCAGTTTGTAAACAAACAAAATTATCGTGTTGTGAACCTTCGCTTGGCCACCAGAACTCAAGCGCCGGCCATGGTGATGGTGTGGGCAGCCATAACAGCCCATGGTCGCTCTCCGCTGGTATCGACCGAGGCATCAGAATAAATGCTGAATATTATAGCGAAAATATTCTGGAGGGTGTATTAAAGCCTTGGGCAGGCAAATATTTTGGCCGCAGACCTTGGACATTTCAACAGGACTCAGCACCATCGCACTCAGCACGCGCCACCCAAGAATGGTTACAAAATGAGGTTCCTCGATTTATTTCCAGCGCACAACGCCCACCAAAATCTCCGGATACTAATCCGTTGGACTATTGTGTCTGGAGTATTTTAGAAAGCAAGGTCGGGCAGCGTGTGACGTTTTCGTTGGCCGTTTGAAGGCCATAATTCGTGCCAAAGGTGACCAATTCGAACAAATCTAAACTTATTTTAAAATTTAATGCTATTTCCGACATTTTTGCTTTTAAAATCAACGTTAATAGATCAAAGCAACAAGGATCCGAAAGTTCTAAACATGTATGGTTCTCCAAAAAGTATGCTAATATTAAAATATATTTTTAAATCCACGTTTTTTAATCGATTCAAACAATCCTTCAAAAATATTCTTAAAAATTCCATGAGCATATAAACTCATTTGAATGGAATCATCAAAACTAAATTAATAAGTATTATAAGGTCATTAAACACATTCCCATTTAGCGGTTTGAATAGAGATGTTTAAACAATAGCCATAAAATCAAAAATTTTCAAATTATAATATTTTTATAGATTTTAAAATACACACAAAAAAAATCAAAGTTTCCTTCTTATTTAAACCATTTCAATGGCCATCATTGTCTAAATCTCTGTGATTTTAGCATTTTTTGAATAAAGTTAATTAAATAATATCAATAATAATTTATAACTTCACCAAAAGATTTTATCTCATTTTAATGAACTCAATTTGCAAATGAGTTCATAAAAAAGTTGTTTTTTAGATGCCATATTGTCAAAATTAATTTAGCATAACCAGATTTAGACACGCATACGAAATGAGTTGAATTTTTGTGTGGTATATATTTTTAGAATGGTGTTTATCCTAAAAATGGCTAACAACATTATTTTGGGATATATCATAAATTATGTATAAGGTTTTGACACAAAAGTAATCGGCGTGTTTTTCAATGTCTGGCATACCTATTTTTTTGTTTTAGTAACAGATTAACGAAAATTGTGTTCGAACGGGAGTTGGTGATAAAGAAAAGAAGCTAAAAAGTATCAGTCGGTTGTGCCGATAGTATGAAATACTATCATGCTTGAATTCCGTCATGTATACCCTCAACCAATGCTCGATTATTTAAATATATTTTGACTTCTGTTATGATTATTCAAATTGTTGACCCTCTATTGAGTGGGTTTCGAAGGAATGGTCCAACATTGTCCATTTCGTATCGGACCTAAATAAATATGATATAAATATTGCCACGTGCCAGGTTTGGACTATATTGACTACTTCCTTATATGAAATATGTGATAATTTTTAGAAAATATTAAAATGTGCGTGAGGTACTAGATATATTCGACCGAAGTATTCAACTTTCATACCTCATTTGATACAGACAAAAATATTGGTATTGGAAAAATTATAAAAAATCAAGCATTTTTGTCCAATTTTATGAGAAATCATAAATTCCATATTCATCTCAGGTTTTTGGTTGGGAGAAATATTTAGATATAGCAAGTTGTAAAAAAATGGTGACTTGTTTCGCAAGTTATGACAGAGTATTGAAAATTGTGAGCCCTTGTGGGTGAGGTACCAGAATCGGTTCACAGATATATAGCATCTTCACAACAGTATTCAAAATTTATTTGTGTGACACTTGAAGAGAGTTGGGTGCTTATTTGGCTTTCTTTGAGTATTTTGTTTTTCAAAATTTTGGGCCCTTTGTGGGGAAAGTACCAGAAGGAATGGTCCGATTTCTGGATCTTTATAACATAACTTTTATTAATGGAAATATTGAGATGTGCCATTTCTAAATGGAATCGGATGTTAATTTCGCATTTTATGAGCTTCATGGATATTCAAAATTTTGACCCTTTGTGGGTGAGCTAGCCGAAGGAATGATCCATCTTTATAATATATCTTGTGTTAGAAGAAATAATGGGATGTGTGAAATATGAAGACAACCGGATGCCTATTTCGGATTTTATAATCGCTTTGGTTGTTCAAAACCAGAGGTGCCAGAAGGAATGGCCCAATCTCTACCATATTTATAACAGATCTTGTGCTGATGGAGATATTGGGATATGCAAAGTCTGAATGGAATCGAATGTTAATTTCGCATTTTATGAGCTTCATGGATATTCGAAATTGTGACCCTTCTGTGGGGTAGGTACCAGAAGTAGTGGAGAGATATATATTTCATGCTCACATCAGACCTTGGGTTAATACAAATATTGTGATTTGTATAATTTGAAGACAATCGGACTTTTACATCACATTTGATGAGAGTTATAATTATTAAAAATATTGAACTTTTATGGGAGAGGTACTTGATGGAGTGGACCGATATTGTCAATTTTCCCACCAGAACTAGCACTAAGGCAAATACTAGGACTTGTAAAGTTGCAGCAAAATTACATTATCTTTTCTCTTTCTGTGCAGTAAAATATATATTTTTTTTTTGAGAATTTTGACCTTTTTGGGGAGTTACCAGAAGGAGTGGACCGATATTGCCCATCCTCCTATCTCGGTCGAAGTTTGATAATAATATTCCGATTGGACCAAATCGGATACTCCCTTCGAGAGTTAACGTGCGCACCAGCCAGATAGACAGGAAGGCGAACAGACTGACTACGCTACATGGATTCCAAATATTCTGAAACGGATTTGGTCCTAATAGACCCTGTGGTCTAAGACCGTTATTTCGAAGAGGCACGTTTTGGTCGTATCAAATGATATATACCCTCTCTAGCCATATGGCTGAGGGTATACAAATATATTTGGTGACTCGTTTGAGGGTTAATATTTTTCACCAAAATAATACTCTTATTGTTAGTTGTTATAATGCCGAGGATACTATGTTCCTAAAATTTAAGGATTCCAAGGAATCTAAATCTAAAATCTCCAAAAACAAGACAATTAAAAAAACTGCTAAGTTCAGCCGGGTCGAACTTTTTATACACTCCACAAGAAAGTAACTTGAAATATTTAAAAAAACCGTTTAAATAAAAAACTTTATATGGGTGCAATACGAAGATATGGTGTTGGATAAGTCATTTTCTGGCATGGGCTGTAGTACCCATTACGAACTACAAATACGAAATTTGAAACATTTCCGGTGAATAATGTCTCTAATATCAAATAAAGGGAGGTACTGTTGTATAGGGGCTATACTAAGACGTGGACTTGCATTTGACGCAATTCCGGTGACTAATCTTGCGAAATACTAGAAATGCCGAATATTTCGGGGTAGTGTAATATGATTGTCATATTAAAACGTAGACCTATATAGACAATTCTCTTTTAGGGGGTAAAGTACTCAGAGAGAACTCCCTGTGTGAATTTTTAGACTATTCCATTGAAAAAAAAATGTGGCTAAAATCATCAAAATACCGATTATCGGGGATATCGTATAGCCCCCATATAAAAAATTCACTTTGAGGGGGTAAAGTGCCCACAGAGAACTCTCGTATAGAATTTCAGACAATTTCATTGAAAAATGTGACTAAAATCATCAAGATACCGAATGTCGGGAGGTACAGTTAATTGGGGGATATACGAGATCGTAGAACTATATAGACAATTCTCTTTCAGCCGGAATTGTTTCAACTTTGGTATTTGAAGTTCGAAATGGATACTATAGCCTATGACAGAAAATTATCTGTGCAGGTCCACGTCTTCGTATAGCCCCCATACAACGGTACCTCCCGTTATTCGGTATTTTGATGATTTTAGTGACATTATTCATCGGAATTGTTTCAAATTTGGTATTTGAAGTTCGAAATGGATACTATAGCCTATGACAGAAAATTATCTGTGCAGGTCCACGTCTTCGTATAGCTCCCATATGACGATACCTCCCAAAATTCGGTATTTTAATGATTTTAGCGTCATTATTTAACGGAATTGTTTCAAAGTACGTATTTAGAGTTCGTAATGGAAACTACAGTCTGTGAATGAAAATTGTCTATGCAGGTACAGGTCTTCGTATAGGCCCTATATATCAGTACCTCCCTATATTCGGTAGGTACAATACCCACCGAAATTTTTTGAGATGTCGTATTTGACGTTCGTAATGGATGCTATAGCCTGTAACAGAAAATTGTCTATGCTGGTCCACGTCTTCGCACAGCTCCGATATAACGGTACCTCCCCATATACGATATTTTGATGATTTTAGCTACATTATTCACCGTTTATTTCAAGTTTTGAATTTGAATATGGTAATGGCTTTTGACAAACAAGGCCTATATAGGCCCACGTCGTATAGACCCCAATATAACGGCTATATTCGGTATTTTTAAAATTTTACCAGAATTTGTTAAGGACTTTATTTTTTAAAAATTTCCAAATTCGTTCCAAATGGTGGAGGGTATTCAAAGTTCGGCACGGACGAACTTACTGCTTTTTAACTTGTTTTTGTTGCACTGTGTAATCTATTGGATTTTTCCTCTAATTATGACAAAAATGTGAGTTATATCGCACAGTTCTTATTAAAATCACTGTCAAATCTTAATGAAATTTAACGCACCTCTGCAATTATACCCAATTAATTGTAATTGAAATGACCAACCAGCAAGACCTTTCAATTGACAGGGATTTGAAGGACCACCTCCCACACTCTCAAAGAGAAAGACGGAATAATTGAACCCCCCATAAACAAATTAATAGAATTTCCATTAATTACAGCAATAAGGCTAATAAGAAAAGTTCCCATTCAATTTAATTAATGACAGTTTAACGGAAACGTTATGAACTTTGGTCAATTGTCCTTGTCAGGCGGCAGGGATACTAGCCGAGTAGAGCATGTAATGCCATGACGTCAAACATAAGTTTTTTTTCTAATACTATTTCATTTCCAAAAACTATCAACTAATTATATTTAAGTTCTTTCACTTTCAAGGTGTACAGACATGAACACATACTTTCACATATATGTTTGTATGTATGTATGTATGTATATAACTACCAAAAAAAAGTAATTTAATTTTTTTGTCATTACGGAAAAGAACCACAACGACAACAACATCAGCAAATGGTGTTATTCATATTTGAAACACGCACCGAAAACGCACTGAGGAAATTACAACCTATTTAAGGTAATAACTGAATTAATTAGCCAACGACAACAGAAACTACAACATCAACAACAAAAAAAAAATTTAATAATAATCCAACTAACATAAAAAAAACTCACAGAAACCTAATTAAGTGAAATGAAACGAATTAAGTTTAGGTTTTATTTCTGGAGTGTAGGAAACGGAAACGAACAACACGCTGTTCAACATTCAACGGAGCCATTGCTGAGCTATGAATAAAAAATGGTGTACGTCGTAGATGTTTTATTTCTGTTGGTGTGTATTTGTGTGTCCGTGTGTGTTTTGATTAATTAATAGAACCCCGCTGTATTAAGCCTAATACTATCACAAAAACCACCACCTCCACCACCACAACCATCAAATATTAACATTAATATAAAGCCATTGTAATTTTCCATCGCAGCTCGAATGACTAAAACAGCCATGTTGCTGCCGCAAGTGGGAGTGGAAATACCCGATTCTCTTGAGGAAATAATTAGAAAATATGTTTCAATATCATGTCAAAGACTAATTCAGTTCAAATAAAAACTAATTTAGGAAGAAAGAAAGTGTAATAGTGGTAATTAGTTTTTCTTCTTTTTTTTGGAGAGAGGAAACTTTACATCAATCGGGAGAAGTAATTATTTCATTAATTGGTAATTAAGAAAGTCCGACTACTGTAATAATTTCAAGAACATAGAAGTATCAAATAGAGGTTAGAGATTTTTGTTTTGTTTGTTTTTTTTTTTTTTTTTTTTTTTTTTGAAATGAAACGGATTTGGTATGTGGAAATATTTTACGTAGTAAAGGATAACTTCTTTACAGCTGTTATTATCCAAAATTTGATTTAAACCGCAGAAAAGAAGAAGATCGAAAGTATACACATAATTGCATAATTACTAGACATCGGATTTTTGCATAGGGTAAGTGTACCAGTAGTCGGCACTTTTACGATTTTCGCGTTTTTAATCGCTCACCATTCTGAGTGGAACTTTTCAATTATTACAAAGTTAATTTATTCAGATTCGAAATTTTGTATAGTTTTTGCAATAATAAATAAAGTTTTAATACCTTTTTATTAAATTTTATAAATTTGTAGTTTTATTAAAACAATGCTTTTTTGCCAGTAGTCGGCACCCCTTGCCAATTGTCGGTATGGTATTTTCCAACAGTCGGCATACCAATTTTTTTGTAAGAATAATTAATAATAATAATAGTAATAATAATAATAATAATAATAATAATAATAATAATAATAATAATAATAATAATAATAATAATAATAATAATAATAATAATAATAATAATAATAATAATAATAATAATAATAATAATAATAATAATAATAATAATAATAATAATAATAATAATAATAATAATAATAATAATAATAATAATAATAATAATAATAATAATAATAATAATAATAATAATAATAATAATAATAATAATAATAATAATAATAATAATAATAATAATAATAATAATAATAATAATAATAATAATAATAATAATAATAATAATAATAATAATAATAATAATAATAATAATAATAATAAATTAATTCATTAAAATATAATATTTTTGTTTTGTTAAACTGATTCGACATCTTTATTGTACTTTTTTTAAGAATATGAATTGTTGAGGACCATCACAGACAAAAAATTAATTTTTATTAGAATAATTCATCTTTTCTTAGCGAAATTGTGCACAAAGATAGCTGACAATGTATTTGAAGTAAACAAAATACATTTAGTTATAAAAGTTTCATTTATTTGGGCTTAAAAATAAAAAGTGCCGACTACTGGGACATGCCGAACTTAGGCACACATATGGTGTTTGGTACATAACTTTCATGAGATCGGCCGAAAAATATATATGGGATATGTACACAAACCTCAACCGATTTCAATATAGTTAGGCAAATTTATTTTTTTACCAAATTTAGTCACTCATGCCGAATTTCATTGTAATCGGACATACGTATCGTTTTTGTTATAATTTGTAAAAATTTTGACCGATATTATCCATTTTCGCACCTGAACTAGCCATGATGCAAATATGAGGATTTGCAAAATTGGAGCAAAATCGGATTATCCTTTCTCTTTCCGTACAGTAAAATCTCCATCTCCGAACTCCACTTAAGTTTGATGATTATATTACGATGTACCAAGCTTGGATCAAATCAAATACTCACTTCGAGAGTTATCGTCCTGAAACGGATTTGGTCCAAAGGGACCTTGGCTATGCGCATTTGTTTTAAATTAATGCCTCGAAATATACATTTTAGACCCCACAAAGTATATATATTCTTGATCAGCATAAAATTCTATTTAGATTTAACCGTCCGTGTGTGGAAATCACTCTAGCTTCCAAACGAAATGAAGTAAGTTCAAAAATTGTACTCAAATGTGTGTTTCGTCTGCAGGACTTTTGGTAGTGAAAATGGGCTATATTCATAGGTCCATGTTTTGGTATAGACCCCATATAACGGTACCTTCCGATAGTCGGTATTTTGATGATTTTAGCGACATTGTTTACCGGGATTGTTTCAAATTTGGTATTTGAAGTTTGTAATGGATACTACAGCCTATGACAGAAGATTGTTTGGGCAGGTCCAAGCCTTCTTATAGCCCTTATATAACGGTACCTCCCTATATTCGGTATTTTGATGATGCAGACCCACGTCGTCGTATAGTATTTTTAAGATTTTAACATAATTTTAGCGGATTTTTTTTTTTTTCGAAAATTTCCAATTCGTTCCAAGTGGTGGATGGCCTAACTTATAGCTTTTTACTTGTTTTTAATTAGTTAGTTTTATATGCAAGCATGTCCATTAGCTTGATTTGTTCTAGTTCGGAAACATATTATTTTAAAAGTAGCCAATGAAAATCCACAAGAAAAGTTTTCGAAATCATTTAGTCAAAAAATGTCTGAGAATACTTTATTCGGAAGGTTTTGGTACTGTTTTGGAACTATTTATATCTGATATGAAATATTATTTCAATTCCCTACTACATTGTCCTCATCCCTTTCAAACAATCTTGAATTGCAGTTATGTCTTCGTAATTTTTTTTTTTTTTTTTGCATTTTTTCCAACAGTGATCACAAATCACATCCACTACTTATACACCGACACAAACACACACACATACACCCTCAGTACGAAATTAAAACATATAATTTATGAAAACAACTTTATTATAATTTATTGATTTGGAAACTGGTTTAATGCCTCAAGCATACCCCAATTATGGCTGGAAAGTCAGTCAGCCAGGCAGCCATAATAATCCGACATATTGAACGATAACCGTACCAACAAAGCCAACAAAAACACCAGTAAATGATTGCGAACAAAAAACAAGAAATCACAGCTGAAATTTAAAATTCGTTAATCGAAATAAAGAAATAAACGCAACGCAAATGAATGGATTTAAATTCAAGTAATAAATATCAGCAACTGTCAATTTCGGTAATTTTATGAGCCGATTTAATGCAAATGTTAATTTCACGTTTTTGGTGTTCGGTGGTTTGGAGCGTGGTTGTTGTTTTTTGTGGTAACTGATATTTGTGGCGATGAAAAAGAGAAGAAAATATAAAAATAAACAACAACGAAAAATGCTTCACAACAACATGGCTGCTCTTAATTAAGCCCAGACTACACCCTCCACACCACAATCTGGGTAAATGATCGGCCATAAACATTAACGCCATACCAACGTGTCCGAGCGTCCAACACACAGGGAAACAGCAAAGACAACACACACACCCAAGGCAAGTGACCAGCCAACCAAGCAAATGACCAACGTACCGGCCAGCGAATGAACCAATCAACCCACCACCACCACCAGCACTGCGACCAGCCAACGGAGGCACTGAAAAATAAAGATTTAAATCTGTAATCATAGCCTTGCTCTTTTTATGTCCTTTCCCCGCTTGACACAACACTCTCCAACCCACCTCATCATCTCCACCCGCTTTAAACGGCTTAATGTCTCTCTCCCGCTTCCGAACTGGCAAGCAAGTATTCCACAGAGCCATCCAGCCGGCCAACCACGTATGTCACGTATGCGCAGTCCAGAGGCATTCGTATCTTTGATCAGTTTGATCGTCTTTATTGCATTAACTTGTGAATTCTGCTCCTGCTTAAGCGACTTGCAATCTTCGGAGCATGGTTTCGACTTGCAATACTTTCATTTACTTGAAATCCCAATCTTCTTGGGATAGGTTTTTTTTTCTCGTTCGAACATAAAAATGTTTAAATGATGTCTTCGTTGTTACAGCTTAAATGCAAAGATATGTTTTTGTTGCGTTGTTTTTTCTCTCGTCCAGCCAAAAAATAACAAAAAAATTAAAACGTTTGTCCTCCCTGCTGCGGCCGGCAACTGTGGCCATGGAGGTTAAGAATGATTTTTCTTGGTGATTTTTCATGAGCTTAAAGGCAAAGTCAATTCAAGTTTCATTGCTGCATAATTATAATACCCCATTAAATTGGTTCAGGTTAAGAGCTTTTAACCCATTGTGGGCGCGTGGGGGCATGAAAGAGGCTCAGTGATTCAAATTTTAAGAGACAGAGTAGGTATCGGTTAGGTTAGTCGTATTTTCCTTTTACACATGAAGGTGTTACATTTTTGAAGTTATAGGTCTTACAGATCACTCAATAACAATGTCGTACCATTTTGTGCCTTTAAGTTCTTTAGTACCCTTTAAAGTACGAAGTTCAAAAACCCCGCCGTATCTCAACCAGGTACATGAAAAAGTTTTCAAACTCTAACTCTTATTGATGTATCAGTATCAAAGTTTCATCGTTTGGTACCGTTTAGTACATTTCGTGCAATTATAGTACACATTTTTAAACCACCGCCAAATCTCAACACACACACACATACACCATTATTAATCTTAATATCAAATTTCAGAATTTTATGTCTATCCCTTCACCAAATACCAAGTATAGTACTATTCAGTACTTTTCGTACAATTATAGTACACACTTCCAAAGCCACCTCCATAACTCTACAACAGACACCAAAATAGACCTCAAACTCACATTTGTGGATTACTGCCCTATCTCTTCATCCAATACCAAATTTAGTACCTTAGTACTTTTCGTACAAATAAAGGACGCATTTCCGAACTGCTGACTAATCTAAATACCAAATTTAAGAATTTTATTTTTATCCCTTCAAGATATACCAAATATAGTACCATTCAGTATTTTCCGTACAATTATAGTACTTGTTTCCGAAACCGTCTCCCTATGAACAGTGAGCTCAATACCAAATTTCAGATTTCAAGCACTACCTGTTCACCCAATACCAAATTGTACCAAATATAGTACTATTTAGTACTTTTCGTACACTTGTGGTATCCATTTCTTTAACAAAAACCTATTACAAACATTGACCCAACACAAAATTTCAAATTTTCAACTTCATCCGTTCACTCTAAACCAAACTGTCCTAAATTTAGTACCATTTAGTACAATTCCCTCACTTAGTATACATTTCGAAAATCACCTCCTTGCATCAACCCTATTTTCAAGAATTGATTTTCATACCAAATTTGAAGTTCACATAATACCAAATTGTACCACTTTAGAAGTCGGTACCATTTTGGAACATTTCGTAATCTTGAAGTTCGAATTTTTATCCGAATTCCAAATTTTATGATTCCACCCCTATGGTACATATAAGTACACATTTCCAAACCTACCTACAGTTTCCAATCCTACACTCCGACAGTAATTTTATTTCCAATTTTCAGGATACCAGCTCTACTGATTTACCCAAATCCAAATTGTACCGAATTTAGTACCAATAAGTACACCTAAGTACAAGTTTTACCGTCCAATAGAAATGTGATTTTCAAATTTCAGGATTCCTACACTACCGATTCACCAAAAATTAAGTTGTACCCAATTAGTACCATTAAGTACACATAAGTACAATTTTTCAAAACCTCAGTCCTATGATGGTAATCTTATTTTCAAACTACAGGAATCCAACGCTACCGGTTCACCCAAAATTTAAATTGTACCAAATTTAGTACCATTTAGTACACAAAAGTACGATTTTCCAAAACCACCTAAATATCTCAGTCCTACAATGCAATAATAATCTTATTTCTAAATTTCAGAATTCCAGCTCTATCGGTTCAACCAAAAAAATTGTACGAAATTTAGTAAGATTGTACTTTTCGTATACTTTCCATATCCCAATCCTACACTCCGCCAGTAATGATAATTTTAAATTTCAGGATTCCAGCGGTCTATACGTTCATCCAAATTCAAATTGTACTAAAATTAGTACACTTGACTACTTTTCACATACATCAGTACAAACTTCCAAGACTACCTTCTCACATCGACTCTACTCCTCAACCTTGTTTCCCATTCCAAATTTCAAGTTTTCAGATCAAGCCGTTTACATGATACCAAATTGTACCAAATGTAGCACATTTGAGTACTTTCGTACACTTATAGTGTCAATTTCCAAAAACTCTTTGGTGCATCTCTCATGCACTACATCAGCGACTCTCATTCCAAATTTAAAACTTCTAGCTCGACTGCTTCCTCAAATAAAAAGGGTACCATATTTAGTACCTTTAAATACTTTTCGTACCATTCTGGTAGGAATTTCAAAAAAAAAAAAAAAAAAAAAAAACAGCCTTTTCTGGCCCATTTAGACCAAGATTGACCCTCACCCAAAATGTCAAGATTCTAGCTTTTAATTATTGATTTGAACAAATCTCTTCATCGTTCCCCTTCGACAAGGGTTAATGCAATTCCTTATTCGCTAAATTGGTTATTTCTTTTTTTTTTTTTTGGACCAGCCTCAACTATGGCTGACGCTGTTATAAGTACAACCTTATAATTGCTACAACAGGATAAAAATGAGCCATACCACGCCAAAACAAGAATAGGAACAACAGAAACAAACAGCAACAACAGCATTCGACCAGCCAGCCAGCCAACAACATGCCGTGCAACACGGCATGATTAAGCGAAAATAAGAGGACAGCCATGCCACTCAACCACAACTCTGGATTGGTACATTTATTTGTACTTTTGCCAAGATCGTAAAAAAGCGACTAAAATTCAATCCATGGTCACAAACAGACAACAGCAACAACGACAACAGCAAATAATGACGCTATTTATTGTTGTACGTCCAGAAGAGATGCGAGCGAGGAGGAGAGTGAGAAGAACAGCTCCACCAGGAACATCAATGCTGCGGTTGTTGCTGTTACTGCAAATGAGGCAAAAAATTAAATAATTTAATCTTGTTATTGCTGGAAAATCAAGTTGTTGACTTAAAAATCGAGTCGTGTGAAGATCGTTTTACTCGAATGCCCGACTAATGTTTAACTTTGAGCCACCATCACCCAGTCAGCCAGCCATCCAACCAGCCAAACAAACACACATCTCATACTTTGTGGTCATGGTAGCAGGCTGTGGTTTTTTGTTACCCTCACTCCTGCCAATGACGATGCTGATGCTGATGCCGATCATTACATTGAAAAGTAGCCAACTCTGTGGCTATGGCCGATGATGATTATGGCGACAATGGTATTTTCTGTGGTGTGGCATGAACTTGTAGTTGGTAGCAAGTTTGGTGCTGCCATGGCTGCTGCTGCCGATGCTGATGATGACGATACTGATGATTCTGTTCTGAATTGTAAGCACATCACTTGCATATGCGTGGCGTGTCGCTTGTGCAACATATTCACACAACAATTTCTTGCTAGATCAACAAAAACAGCAGCAACAACAACACCAACAACTATAGCAACAGTAGCATTATCAAGCCCCAAACAAGACCTACAATTCTTGGCAAACAGCAAATGAAAATAAAAGCTTTTAGTTTGAAACAAGGTGAGAAGTGGCTGAAACTACATTCCCCAAAAAGCTGGAAACAGTGGTAAGCCATTGTGGGGGAGAATTGTAAACTAATCAGCCAATTAAAATGAACGGTGGATCTTCTCTGTTTAAAAGGCCCATGTTGGTACTTAAATAAATAGAACAAGTAAAAAAGCAATAAGTTCGGCCGGGCCGAACTTTAAATACCCTCCACCATTTGGAAGAAATTAGGAAATTTTTCCAAAAATAATATCCATTAAAAATTCTGTTAAAATATTAAAAATACCGAATATCTGAAGGTGCCGATATAGGGGGAATATACGATATTGTAGACCTATATAGACAAATCTATTTCTGGGGGTAAAATACTCACAAAGAACTTCTTGTGCAGAATTTCAGACAATTACGTTGAAAAATGTGGCTTAAAACATCAAAATACCGAATATATGGGGTACTGTTATATGGGGGCTATACCATATCGTGAACCTTTATAGACAATTCTTTTTCAGGAGGTAAAGTACTCATAAGGAACTCCTTGTGTGGAATTTCAGATAATTCCATTGGAAAATGTGGCTTAAAATGTGGAGGTACCGTTATATGGGGGCTATACGATATCTCGGACCTATATAGATAATTCTCTTCCAGGGGATATAGTTCTCACAAATAACACTTTGTGTTGAATTTCAGACAATTCCATTGTAAAATGTTTCTAAAATCTGCAAAATAACGAATATCAGGGAGCTATACGATATCATGGACCGATATAGCCCATCTTCAAACTTGACCTGCCAGCAGATAAAAGACAGACCTGTGCAATATTATAGTTTCCTATCTTAATTCGTTTTGACTGTAGCGTGATTACAACAGACGGACAGGGCTAAATCTGATCAAGAATATATATACTTTGTTGGGTCTAAAATTATTATTTCAATGAGTTACAAACGGAATGACGAACTTAATATACCCTCCATACTATGTATGGTGGAGGGTATAAAACCTGTACAGACACAGGTCAATATTTATATTATTTATATTATATTTATCAAATGTTTATACCCTCCACCATACATAGTAAGAAATAATGATTCTTGATCAGCGTAAAATTCTAAGACGATTTAGCCATGTCCGTCCGTCAGCTGTAATCACGGTAGAGTCGAAACGAATGAAGATAACAAGCTAAAATTTTGCACAGATCAGTCTTCTGCCTGCGGGCAAGTCAAGTTCGAAGATGGGCTATATCGGTCCACGATATCGTAAAGTCCCCATATAAGGGTACCTCCCGATTCGGTATTTTAAAGATTGTAGCCACATTTTCAATAGATTTGGAGTCCATCCGTTCGTCTGTCTTTCTGGCTTGTGTACTATAACTCTCGGAGGGATTATCCGAGTTGGCCCAAACATGGAACATCGTAATATTATTATCAAACTTAGATCTAGTTCGTAGACGGCCAATATCGTTCCACTCCATCTAGGTCAACACAAAAGGTCAACATTGTTGTAGAAAATAATTTGCCGCATAAAACAAGAAAATATCATCCAATATTGTGTAAACGTTGCAAATCCTAACATCTATATCAGTGCTACGTCAGATGAAAAATGGACAATATCGCCACACTCCAAGTTCGTCTCCCGCAAAGAGTAAAATCAGGGTTGAATAAAATCAGGAGTCACGATGATTATTCTCGGTCACGTCGCGTTCGGGATGTTGTTGATGTAGAGTGCAGGTCCATGCCGGGAACTTCATAGGGCTAAAGTGAACAATCGGGGTTTTCGAGTTAGGTGGTTGGGATGTGGACGTACAGGGCTTCGGAGTCAGATTGGGGACCTGATTTATAAAAGCTAGCAATTCACAGAGGAGATCCTCGGGAGCAGCTGCCCAGGTCTTCGTAGGCGGATTGAGATTTGTTCGAGTTCGGCAGCTCGTTAAGGGTAGGTTCGGTAATCGATGACTAGGTCTTCGTAAATGTATCGGAACTTGTTCGACAGCTCGTCAAGGGTAGGTTCTGCAACCGATGTCTAGGTCTTCGTAGATGTATCGGAACTCCTTCGTGTTCGGCAGTTCTGGTTTAGTTATTCGAGTCGTATACAGAGGCGAGGTAACTAGTCTAGCTACGGTTTATAACTACGTGTACTCCACTACCAAAGTTTGACTATGATACGGAACAGCGAGCCGAAACTCCCGTGGAACAATGAGTCTTTGTACGACAGGATTCTATTTCATTAATTTTTTGTAAATATTGAGCATAATATAATAATCATTAAAATCTAAAACGTTGGTACAGCAACGTGCTCCAGGTCTTGTAAAGTTTTAAATTACTCAAAGATAAAATTTGGCCTTGAATAATTTGAACATCTTAAATTTACATGACAGGTAATTGCATCCTGTCGAACGATTATGAACCATAGTAATGCTTTTTTGAGATGCTCTGGGATGCAGATACTGGTTCGCTAGCAATCATTCAATTTTATACCCTCCACCATAGTATGGAGGGTATATTAAGTTTGTCATTCCGTTTGTATCACCTCGAAATATACATTTTAGACCCCACAAAGTATATATATTCTTGATCAGCATAAAATTCTATGTCGATTTATCGTCCGTCTGTTCGTCTGTGAAAATCACTGTAGCTTCCGAACGAAATGAAGTAGGTTGATAAAATTTTACTTAAATGTGTATTATGTCTGCAGGACTTTTGGTATTGAAAATGGGCCATGTAGGTTCACGTCTTCGTATAGCCCCCATATAACGGTACCCCCCGACATTTGGTATTTGGATGATTTCACCGACATATTTTACCGGAACTATTTCAAATTTGGTATTTGAAGTTCGTAATGGATACTACAGCCTATGCCAGAAATTTGTCTGTGCAGGTCCACGTTTTATAGCTTCCATGGTACCTCCCTAAATTCGGAATTTTGATGATTTTAGCTACATTATAGACAGATTTTTTTCGCATTTGAATATTGTAATAGCTTGTGACAAAAGTTGTCTATGCAAGTCCACGTCGCCGTATAGACCCTAATATATGGCTACATTCAGTATTTTTAAGATTTTAAAAGAATTTTTAACGGATTTTATTTTTTGAAAATTGCCTAATTTGTACCAAATGGTGGATGGTATTCAAAGTTCGGAACGGCCGAACTTACAGCTTTTTTAATTGTTTCTCTTTCATTTTTTTTCTTTTTTGTCCCTAAGTTGTATGCTTGTAGCATCACCCCCGAACACAGATACCAATACACCTACTTGTCCATGACAAATAGGGTACACCTTCTTAGTTTACTTTGGTCCTCGAAGAATACTATTTTTCCAAATGTGGGGGCTCATGCTACTGATGTTTGATTGCTATTAATATTGTTATTGTTATGATATAGCATGTACTGAGAGAAGATATAGCATGTACTGATCTTATTTCCAAGGTATTATACGTATAAGAGAGCTCTAGAATGTCGTTTACATATATCAGACCACTAGAAGGTTCTTTGAATATAGAAGACATCTGAAAGAACTTTTATGTATACAAAACATGATGAAGGGCATCATAATAGAGAGAAAATAGAAAACAATATATAATATCGACATCTGGAGGTGTTCCAAGTATGGATTATAAAGCAATTCATGTAAAGAAGACCTCTTGAAGGCCATCTCTGTATAGAACCCCTTTGGAAGGCCTTCTCTAAAAGTTTCTCTAAGCCTGAGTTACCACTGTATCTCACATAGTTAAAATTAGTTGCCTTTACAAAAAAACGAGTAGTTAATTCTGTTGCTTCTAGGCCCAACGGTGGAGACAGCAATAGCATGCAATAGAATATGTTGTTTGGAAGGAAAACAGTATCCGAATACCTGATAATAATGTTTGCTGCCGATTCGCCAGCTGTAATGATGCGATGCATGCATGCACGGGCCTTTGGTGGACATCGTAACATGGCACCATAGAATCAATTCCAATATTCCGGTGACCATTAAATATTTTCAACGATGATGAGGAAGACGGTGACGATGATGCTGATGACGACCACGACGACGACGACAACAACGACATGAAGACTTTCTTATGACTTCATAATCTTAATTAACGATTTTTTTCAGGTTTCGGTGTTGTGGTTTCTGAGCTGCTCTGGTGGATGCGATGGTGTTTTTATGTCCCTTGCAGGAAAAATGTTCTTATTTCTCACGGCAGGCAATCAGCGGCAGCAGCAACAGCATTTACTGGCTGGTTTGGTGTTATGTAGTCTTGCTTGTTTTGCACTCGTCCCTTCCTCCGATGACGCCGCTTGCCATGGTTTTGAACAAATGAAGATCGTTTTACGCCATTACCGCAATGGATCCTCAGATGGGTTGCTCCAAAATGTCTCGTGTATGTGTTGGGAGACATTAAGCCATGACAAGGAAATGCTAAAATCATTTTCAACGTTGGTGTTGTTGTTGCTGTTCTCCTTGTTGCTGTGATATCGAGTTGTATTTCTAAGGAAAACCCGACGACTGCAACTTAAGATTCAGGTTGTGGTTAATTGAGCTCTCGTTCTCCTTTTTGGGCACATGTGGACTGCTAGAGGAGTTGAGGGTTTGCTTGGTTTTTAGTTAAATTTTTGGATCCCAATCAAGTCGTCGCCGTTGTCCTCGTCGTCGTTGCGTTGCGTTTACTTTTGCCTTATTGACATCCAATGTTAATGGAGCGAATTGTTATAATCTTTGAGGCGATGTTCTTCTCCTCCGAAAATCTGAAGAAGACGTAGACTGGAAGGAAACAACAAACAATTTTGACCGGAGCTCTTAAACTTTGTAGTTTTGGCACAGGTAAAAATATCTTCTTTATTCATCTGCACCCAAGTATCCTGGCCTGGCATGGTTGGTGATCACCATGTTGATGTTTGAATTAATGACGATTTTGGGTCTTCGAACCAAAAAAAAAAAAAAATGCTGGGCTACTCAATGATCGCAACGGGTGTAAATATATATTTCACAAAAACATGTTGTTTTCCTTTGCCTTTGGTAATCGGTGGTGGTGGTGGTGATGGTGTTTGTTGTTTGCCCAAGGATCCTGGTCCTGTTGTGTGCTGCTGTTGCATGCATGCATTCATGCCTCCTCACAGATCGTTTACTTCATTTTCGTTTTTATATCTTTTTAAGAACTTTAGGAATCCAGCATGGCCGGCAGTTGGGTTGTTTTTGATAATTGGTTGGATTGGTTGGTTGCCTGGTGGCTTGCTGAAGTTATGCCGGATGCTTCTGCCGGTTTGGTGGCTGCCGTTCGTTATTTCTTGGTTCTTTTTTTAAAACCTTAGTGAACCACCTTCTCCTCCTCCTCCATTTCTTTCCCTTTTCTTAAACGGCCGTATTTCATTTCAAATGTGGCCATCGTATCGTGGCATATTTTGTTTCTCTTTTTTCAAATTCAATTTAAAACATTTTTAACATTGATCAGGTTTCACTGGAAATACGTCGAAATTTCCAATACCCCCTTGGCGGCCAGAGAATAAGTGTGCATGGCGTGTCTGTGTTTCACCTTCGTTGTTGCTGTTGTTGTTTTTTGTTTGGTTGGCATTTGAGACAACAAAATTTCTTAATATATGTGTCGTCTTGGACATAATAATTGCGGTGCTTGAAGTAGTAGTTTTTGTTATTGGCTTTTTGAAACATTTCGCCATAATCAAGTTTTTTTATGTGGCTTTTGAAATGTCCAGTGTTCTAAACCTCAATCAGTTGTATATTGGAAAGAAATCCTTTTTTTGGATTGACCAGTAAATTCCAGTAAGACATCTAAATTCTTTTAATAATTACATGGGCAAGATGAAAGGTTAATAGTTATGCTGTGCACCCTTCTGGTTTCATTTTAAGGCTTTGTAATATTCTCAAATGGAGACAAAGTTTTATGAACAAATCAAAAATGTAAAAAAAAAAACATGTAAGCAAATGCTACAGTCGTTCTGGGCCGGCCCTATGATACCCTACAACACTACAATATGTTAGAAGGCCCTTTATGTCAATTTTGGAAGATTTCGCTTGTGAAATTATGTCACGGAACACTGCTCAGAAATTTTGACCACGGACATTTGCCCAATATTTACGTACTCCGTCGTGCTGTTGGTTGTTGTTGTCCACTTTATAGCTAAATATAATCCAATGGTCATCCAAAATGCTAGAATTCTTCCCTGTCCTTAACTCTCTTCTCAGGCGTGTCGATTGGCTTCAATTGTGTGATCAGGACATTTTTCTGTTTTTTGGTTCATTTGAACCACTAAATATTTTGCGATTATCTCCAAAAGCAAGAGGCCCCTCTGTATCTCCAAATTTAGACTCATCTATATGATTTGCGTGTCTACGATATTTGGCTATATTCGTCAACGAAATCAGCATAAAGCCAGAAGTTTGCTTTTTGTGTATTTTGGATTTCTCCTGTAAGTTTTTTCCAGCGTTTCCATAGAATGGAAATGTTGACATTTTTCACAAAAAAGTAGTGGCCCATTCAACCCGCTGTCCACCTCTTACTTCAGGCGAGAATTTGTGTCCTTTGCTTTCTTTTTGTTACCTTTATAACGGCTGAAAAATCTGGAACATTTTTAGTTGTTGGTCCATTTCCACCCCTAAATACATTGCGGACATCTTTGGGAAAAATAGCACTAGCCCTTCTGAGCCTAACCCTTCCCTTCTGTATATAATATCCCCAACCTGTGTTGAAAAAATCGCATGCGATAAAAAATATGAAAAAAACAAGTAAGCAAAGGCTACAGTCGAGCGGGGCCGACTGTTGAATACCCTACAACACTATAATAAACGATACAGTTTATATAGGCGAGATACTCGAAAGAATTCCACAAGATATTGTGACAAATAATAAAAGAAACCCATCAGGTTTCGTTCTCTAATTTTCGAATAATAGCAACTTAAACTAATTTGCTCATTTCCGATTTATTGGTAGATGTTGAACTTAAATGGTCTTCCTAGATCTGGAACCAATATTTCCCAAAGACCTATAATCTTTCAGAAGTGGCAAAAGATTAATATTTATTATTGGTTTTTGACTAAAACGCATCTATATGAGATACAGATATTTGACTATATTCTTCAACGAAATCAGCCTTAACGAAATAGTCAGAAGTGCGTCTCTCCTGTATTGTGAATTCTCCAAAAAGTCACTGGAATGGATATTTTCGTATTTTGTCTACAAAAGTTGGCAATCTATTTTACACATTGAATATTTTTGGATGGCCATCCAAAACTGCTTGGCTTTTATAATGCCCGGTAACTCCCATTCAAATGTGCGTGAGGATCGGGCGGTAATTACGACTTGCTGACAATTTTGCAGTTTTTTTGTCCATTTCAACCCCTAAATATATGGCGATTATCTCCAAAAAGAGTAGGCTTCTATTCTGACCCTCATCTTATCCCCATGCAAAATTTCATAAGGATCGGGCCATAAATGCGATCTGTATATGATATCCTGATATCCTAACTACTTAGTTTTGTTAGCTGTAGAAATATTACCAAATGTTTAATTCAAAATGAGAATATGCCAAAAATATGACAAAATTTAAAAAATATGAGAAAATATTACAAAATCAATATTTTCATCATTAGAGAGATATTTTTATGCAATTTTTTAGACGTTTTTTCTTTCCTGCCAAGAGGCCATTTTGAATTAATGAGAACTGTCGAAATCAGTTCAGCCGTTCTCGACATATAAGAGATCTTTCAAGCATATCTTCTTTGATAGACATATATATCGCACATATTTTGCTATATATCCGATTTGTTGGATGTTAACATCAATGTAAAGATCAGAAGTAACCTTGTCATGGCTTTGTGATTTCGCCGGGATTTAAAATATTCACGGTTTAATGAAAAATTTTGAATTTTTTCAACACAAAAGACATGGTCTATTTTACCCGCTAAATATTATCCGATGACCACCCAAATTGGTAGGCTTCTTCCCCGCCCTAAACTCTAGCTACATGCGAAATTCCGCGTCGATAATTGCGACCTGTATAGCTAATGCGACCTGTATAGCTACTGCAAAATCCGATATTTTTTTTAGTATTTGGTCCATTTCAAACCCTAAACATTTGGCGATCATCTCCAAAAGAAATAGGGTTCTATTCTGACCTTAACCACACCTACATTCTAAATTTCGTGAAGATCGGGCCATAATTGTGACCTGTAGCGTGATTACAAATTAACATGGACAGACGAACAGACGGACAGACGGACGGACGGACATACATAGCTAGATCGACTCAGCTCGGCGAGCTAGGAAGATCCATATGTACTTTCCTATGTGGGAAACCAATATTTCAAGGTGTTACATAAATTCTGGCCCAATCAAACTTATAATACCCCCAACACATAGTGTTGTAGGGTATAAAAACAGATAACAAATAAAAATTTGAAAAATCCAAAATTTTGGTTTCAAAATTCTATTCCATGGACCTTTCCGAAAATTTGCACATTGCCTTAGCGGTTTAAACCTGTCAACATTGGTAACTATGTTGTCATGATATCGTAACAACAGAGTTATTTTCACAGGGTTACCATATCTTAAACCTGTCTTGTCCTATCTTTACACTTCTATTTCTTTGTACAATATGTTAGATGCCCCCTTATGGCCAAATCCATTTTGGAAGATTTCGCTTCTGAATTTATATCACGGCACTGCTCTGACATTTTGACCACGGACATTTGCCCAATATTTACGCACTCCGTCGTGTTGTTAGTTTTTGTTCTCCATTTTATAGCTAAATATAATCCAATGGTCATCCAAAATGCTAGAATTTTTCCCTGTCCTTAACTCTCTTCTCAGGCGTGTCGATTGCCTTCAATTGTGTGATCAGGACATTTTTCTGTTTTTGGTTCATTTGAATCCCTAAATATTTTGCAAGAAGCCCCTCTATATCTCCAAATTTAGACTCATCTATATGATTTGCTTGTCTACGATATTTGGCTATATTCGTCAACGAAATCAGAAGTAAGCAAAGGCTATAGTCGTGCGGGGCCGACCATTTGATACCCTACAACACTAAAATATATTAGAAGCCCCCTTATGTCCAAATCTATTTTGGAAGATTTCGCTTTTTAAATTATGTCATAGAACACTGCCAACATATTACCCTTAGCTTTTTGACCAGGGACATATGCCCAATATTTGCGTACTCCGTCTAATTGTCACCTAAAATGCTAGACTTCTTCCCTGTCCTTAACTCTCTCCTCAGGCGTGTCGATTGGCTTCAATTGTGTGATCAGGAATATTTTTCTGTTTTTGGTTCATTTGGTATTTTTTCACACAAAAGTAGTGGTCCATTCTACCCGCTGTCCTAAACTCTAACTTCATGCGAGATTTAGTGTCCTTTGGTTTCTATTTCGGCTGCAAAATCAGCAACATTTTTAGTTGTTGGTTCATTTCAACCCCTAAATATATTGCGGACATCTTTGAAAACAATAGGCTTAGCCCTTCTGAGCCTAACTCTACCTTTGTGAAAAATTTAATGGGGATCGAACGCTAATTGCAATCTATATATAAATTCTAACCCCAACCTGTGTTATAAAGTGAAAAAATATTACAAAATATACACTTCAATATTCTGAGTCAAATTGAAAAAATCGCATGCGATAAAAAAAAATGAAAAACAAAAAAATAAAAAAAAAATGTCACAAAATACTACAAAATTTATATGAACATCATTATTGGCATCTTTTTATGCGATTTTTTTAGATTTTATACTTTTACGCTAAAAGGGCATTCTAAATTGACATAATTGGTAAAAATCGCTCCAGCCATTCTGGAGATATAAGCATTCTAACTGACATCCCCTTCCTTTGTATATATACATTGTATATATTTCGCTATCTATATCCGATATTTTTACTATCAGCATCTACGTAACGGTCAGAATTGACCTGTTCGTCTATTTGTGATTTCGCCGGCATTAAAAATATTCGCGGTTTAATAGAAAATTTGACTTTTATTTAACACAAATGTTGTGGCCTATTTCACCCACTAAATATTCCATCAAAATTGGAAGGCTTCTGTCCAGCCCAAAGCTCTAGCTCCATGCTAACTTTCGCTTCGATTGGTCTATAATTGTGACCTGTAGAGCAACTGCAAAATCATGAAAATTTTCAAAATTCAGTTTTTGGTCCATTTCAACCCCTAAATATTATGCGATCATCTCCAAAAGAAATAGGGTTCTATTCTGACCTTTACCCCACCTACATTCTAAATTTCGTGAAGATCGGGCCATAATTGCGACCTGTATAGTGATTACAAATTAACATGGACAGACGGACGGACGGACATACATAGCTAGATCGATGAAGATCCATATATACTTTCCTATGTGGGAAACCAATATTTCGAGGTGTTACATAATTTTTGGCCCAATCAAACTTATAATACCCCCAACAAATAGTGTTGTAGGTCATAAACAGGATAAAAAATGTTGGTACTATCTTATCCTCCATTGATATCGTCAAAACCTTTAGTTTACAAATATTATTTGATTTGGAGAATATTGACAATGTAGGCTAGGTTTTTGAAAATTTCTCAAATATCAAAAATACCACCACATAACTGTGTGGAGCATCAAAATGTAATAAGAAACGGGTTGACATTTTTCCCGGAGGTTAAATAAAGTTTCCACAGCGATTGCATACAAGTTCTAAAGAAACACATATTTTTGATTGGCAGTAATTCGAATAATCATAAATATTGGACCATTTTACATAGAACTAATGTATGATTTTCTCAAAATTGCGATATTTCAATTATATGTTTTTGTTTTCAATAATTACAAAATTATTTTTAGGGAATGCAAATCCGAAAGGCTATTGCTTAGAATCATTTCTTATTGTAATATTTTCGTTGATAAAGGTATTTTATTTATTTTTTTTTTTTTTAGACAGGCAACCACTTAAGTTTCAGAGCAATTCACGGTC
The DNA here is from genome assembly GCF_030504385.1 of Musca domestica. NCBI lineage: Eukaryota > Metazoa > Arthropoda > Insecta > Diptera > Muscidae > Musca > Musca domestica. Next base: position 15,509,302 of record NW_026712219.1, on the reverse strand, counting down.
AATGTTTTCTTGTCAATTAAATGACTAACTAAGAATCGACACAACAGCCAGCCAGAATCTTGAATTTTTGAACAAGGTAAGTTTTACTAAATTTAGTATTGTGTGAAGGTATCCTCAAGTTTGATTTTGAGAACTCTGGTGGTATCTGGAATTATGATAAGGTGGTGTTTCTGGAAATGAGTACTATAATTGTACGAAAAGTACTAAATTTGGTATTGGGTAAAGAATTAGGACCGAAATTTGATATGGATGTCATATTATTCGAAAAGTACTAAATGGGTACTAAATTGAATATTGGATAAGGGTACAGAGCCAGTGTTGCCAGTATTTTTTTGTCGCTCGTCCCAAAAATCAAAAAAAAAAAACGTTTTCCCCAAATCTCCTCAAATTTGATTCAATTTCCTCAAAAAAATCCCCAAGCATTTAACAAAAAATGAACAGAGTAAATTTTTTTGAAAAAATATTTGTGCATAGAATTCAATTCATAGACTAGTTTATCTTGCATATTATACATGTAAAATAATATAAACAAGTAAAAAAACATTAAGTTCAGCCGGGCCAAACTTTTAATACCCTCCACCTTAGGATAAAAGAAACATTAGAAGAAATGTGGCAAAAACTATTAAAATGCCGAATATCGGGAGGTACCGTTATATGCGGGCTACACCAAAACGTGGACCTATAATTACAATGTTTCTCCACACAAACTAGGACCCATTATGACCCACAAATACCAATTTTTAGACAAATCAGTGAAAAAATGTGGGAGGTACCGTTATATGGGGGCTATATCAAATCATGGACCTATAATTACAATGTTTCGCCACCGAAGCTGGAACCAATTATGACCAACAAATACCAATTTTCAAACAAATCCGTGAAAAAATGTGGCAAAAATCATCAAAATACCGAATACCGGGAGGTACCGTTATATGGGGGCTATACCAAAACGTGGACCTATAATTACAATGTTTCGCCACACGAACTAGGACCCATTATGACCCACATATAATAATTTTTAGACAAATAAGTGAAAAAATGTGGCAAAAACCATCAAAATACCGAATACCGGGGCTATACCAAATCATGGACCCATACATGCAATGTTTCGCCACCGGAGCTGGAACCCATTATGACCAACAAATACCAATTTTCAGACAAATCCGTGAAAAAATTTTGACAGACGGACAGACAGACAGACGGACATCGTTAAATCGACTTAGAATTTTATGCTGATTATGAATATATAATACTTTATGGGGTCTAAGACGAATATTTAAGGATGCTTTCCAATGTGGAGGGTATAAATAAGAAAATTACAAGTAAATAGAACATTTTAATTTCATAGAATAGAGTTTTCAAAGTTGCAATGCAACCACGCCAAAAACTTCAAGTTCCAAATCGTCAGCATTTTCAGTCTCATTTGGTTTATATAACTTCTTATAATTAAAAAGCTTTAACATTTCTTTGGTAGGCCCAAAATTTTTGTAGCAAATGGAGTTATTTGGAAATTGAGTATTTATTCTCAAAAGAGCTTCCAACAAATCATACTGCATTTTATTTCTAACTTTGGTTCTCACTGAGTTCATAACTGAAAACAAGTAAAAAAGCTGTAAGTTCCGCCGGGCCGAACTTTGAATACCCTCCACCATTTGGAACGAATTTGGTAATTCTCAAAATCAATAAAATCCGTTAAAAATTCTGTTAAAATCTTAAAGTTGCCGAATGTAGCTGTATATTAGGGTCTATACGATGACATGGACCTGCACAGACAATTTTCTGTCATAGGCAAGTACATCAAATACCAAATTTGAAAGAATTCCGGTAAATAATGTCTCTAAAATCAACAAAATATCGAATATCGGGAGATAAAGTTATATGGGGGCTATACGAAGACGTGAACCTGCACAGACAATTTTCTGTCATAGGCTGTAGTATCCATTACGAACTTCAAATATCAAAATTTGAAATAATTCCGATGACTAAAGTCGCTAAAATCATCAAAATACCGAATATCAGGGGGTTATAAGGGGGTTATACCAAAACGTGGACCTACATGGCCCATTTTCAATACCAAAATACCTGCAGACATAATATACATTTGAGTAAAATTTTATCAATCTACTTCACTTCGTTCGGAAGCTAGAGTGATTTCCACAGACGGACAGACGGCGGGCATCGCTAAATCGACATTAAATTTTATGCTGATCAAGAATATATATATATATACTTTGTGGGGTCTAAAATGTATATTTCGAGGTGTTACAAATGGAATGACAAACTTAATATACCCTCCATACTATGGTGGAGGGTATAAAAAACTTTTTCTACACATGCATTAGCACCTTCTATGTAAAACAATCATGCACCTTTAGCACTTTCAATGCAAATATCAATGTAACTGTTCTACAAATATACCTTTTTTTGACATCACTGCAACCGAGACTCTTTTTCCAAATCGCAATGTGTACGTGTTATAGGCAAACACAGAGTATGGAAAGATATAACTAGATAGCAAATCCATTTCTTATATCTGGTGTAAATTATAACAACTTTGTCTGGTTAGTGGGGAACTATTTTATTGATGCGTTACGCATGTGTAACATAAATGTAAATATCAAAATAAGTAAGGTAGTTAGAATTTTTATTCAAAAAAATCCTCACAAATTCCGCAAGTTTTTAAAAAGATCCCCACTAAATCCTTAAGTCCACAATTTGAACTTTTCGTCCCCAATTTGAAAAAAATATCCCCTTTTTGGGGATAATTCCTCAATACAGGCAACACTGGATAGAGCTGGAATCTCGAAGTTTGATGTTGAGAACTCTGTTGGTATCTGGTGGTGGGTTGGCAAATGCGTACAAAATGGCTGGTATCACTGCTGGTATCTAGCAGAGAGATGGTCCTTTGGGTTTCCTTTTCCTCTTTGGTGAATGAATAATATGTAAGACACTGAAAGTCAGATAATGTAGTACGATATAAGAAGTTTTAATTAAAAATATTTATGAATCTGAACAAATTGGGCTTTTTCAATCTAAGATTTTAACGAAAAACTATTTTTAAAAATCTACATTGTCATTGACAAATATCTATTAGGGTTCTATTAACAAATATAAGAAAAATTTACGATCCCCGACCAGAAAATCCTTGAGAACTATTTGTGAAAAAATTAAAATATCCATTAAAAATCCATGGTTGTTGGATTGTGGTCAATAAAATATTTAAAAGAAAAACAAGGAAACTTTTGATAAAAAATTAAAAAAATTTAAACTTTGACTTGCACCAAATATTTCTTGGTCAGAAATCCTTGACAATTTTTACTATGGAGGGTATATTAACTTGGTCATTCCGTTTGTAACTCCTCGAAATACTCATTTCAGACCCAACAAAGTACACATATTCTTGATCAGCGTAAAATTCCAAGTCGATTTAGCGATGTCCGTCTGTCTATCTTTCGAACGAATTGAGATAGAAGGCAAAAATTTTGCACACTTGTTTATTTTGCCAGTAGGCAGGTTAAGTTCGTAAATGGGCCATGTAGGTCCACGTCTTCGTATAGCCGCCATATAACTGTACCTCCCGATATTCGGTATTTTGATTATTTCAGCAAATTTATTCACCGGAATTGTTTCAAATTTGGTATTTGAAGTTCATAATGAATACTACAGCCTAAGACAGAAAATTGTCAGTGCAGATCCTGGTCTTCGTATGGCCCCCATATTCGGAATTTTGATGATTTTAGCGATATTATTAACCGGAATTGTCAATCAAATTTGGTATTTGAAGTTCGTAATGGATACTACAGTCTGTGACAGAAAATTGTCTATGCAGTTCCAGGTCTTCGTATAGACCCCATATATCCCAATATTCGGTATTTTGACGATTTTAGGTAAAATACCAACCGAAATTGTTTGAGGTGTCGTATTTGAACTTCGTAATGGATGCTACAGCCTGTAACTTTTATGTTTAACTAAATTTTGAAGAATCAACAACAACAATTGGAAACAATTCCGGTGAATAATGTCACTGAAATCATCGAAATACCGTTATATGGAGGCTATACAAAGACGTTGGCCTGCATAGCCAATTTTCCGTCAAAGACTGTAGTACCCATTACAAACTATAATTAAGAAATTTAAAACGATTCCGGTGAACAGTGTCGCTAAAATCATCAAAATACTGGATATAGGGTGGTGCCGTTAAAATGGGGGCTATAAGTAAACGTGGACCTGAATAGCCTATTTTCAATACCAAAAGTCCTGCAAACGAAACACTCAGACAGAATGACGGACGGTCATCGTTGAATTGACATAGAATTTTATGCTGATCAAGAATACATACACATTGTGGGGCCTAATATGTACATTTCGAGATGCTACAAACGGAATAACAAACTTATTATATCCTTATATACCCTAGAGTATGAGAACACATGTACTTATATACCCTAGAGTATGAGAACAAACGTCCTTCAACGGTATCTTCTGAAAACTATTTTCCTATTTTTTTAATATGCAAAAAAAATCATTTATTAGTTTTCTAGTTTCCCAATCGTGGCACTTTATCAATTCCCATTAGTCATTCCCACAAAACATTTATTCAATAAAGGAAAAACTTGTGAAACGCCCATCTGTCATTCGATTCAATATCTCTACAGAGTCATAAAACTTCTACGAAACTTACACATCTCATTAACAGCAACTTTTTACAACTTTGTTCATATGTTACATTCCTCGAAGTTCTCTTCCTTTTGGATGTTATTAAAATAAATTCATTTGGAATAGACGAAGGATGCATCATCACAGCCCGGCGGGGAGGGTAGAGAAACGTGTCTAACAACCATTTATTATCTCTGGGATGGCATCTAACACCACCACCAATAAGCTTTTCTCTGGTTTATTTGAAGTGGTAACATTTGTATTGAATTACTTTTATCGAAAGGAGAAAAAAAACACGAACTGAGAACACAGACAGCACAAAATTCGTTTCATCTCTAATGATTTCAAATATCAGAGGAATGGACACTCAGACCCGAAACACATTTCGACATATGTATGTGAAAATATACATGTGTAGCTCATAATTTGTGGATATATTCCATTCGGATATGTGCTGATGCTGCTGGCACTGCTATTGGGCCGGTAATGTGGCATTTTTGTGGCAATTTTCTTTTTTATTATTAAAGACATTTATCATATCTACAAATGTAGGTATGTACATACATGTCTTTGTGTGTATGTCGCCAATAAACACCATTTGTGGTTGATTCTTTTGCACATTGATATTTTTGTCTGGCGTGGTGATTCTCTAGGCGTGGAATATAAATCTCTCTATGTTTGTGTGGGCATACCTCCTCTAATCCAACATTTGTAATCTGTTTGCCAAGACCTCTCCCCCGACTTTGTTGTAATACATTTGTTTTCAAACTAATATCATGCTAACCTCTAACATTGCCATTTCGTTTGGAATGGGCCGTGACCACCACCCTCATGTTGCCGCATAATAAAAAAAACTATGAAAAAAAAAAAAAAACGATAAAAAAACTAACATCGACCAACAATGCTTAGGTCTTTGGAAAGACACATGTAATAAAAAAAAACAAATGTTGCCAATTCAAAATGGAGGACAAGGAAAAGAACATGAAGTTCAAATTACACCGAAATTGAAATAGAAAAGTAGACAAAAGACCCTAAATCAACTTCAGCATCGATCTATCATGGCCTCTTTACCAAACCACCAAAGTTGAAGTCGTGTAATGAAGTTTGGCACAGAATGTTACTACAGTAGTTCTAATGGTGAGGATATTTAGAATTTTTGTTTAGTACAATTTATAATTATATCAAGTTCGTGTTGCTGGACCTTGCTTTTACGGTTTGAAGCATAATTTTTCTTGAAACGTAAAAAATCCAGAGTTAAACATAAAATACACGTGGAGAGTATAATAATATATTAAATAGGGCCTTCTTGAAACGTAAAAAATGCAGAGTTAAACATAAAATACACGTGTATCGGCGTCGAAAAGTCACCAAAATAGAGGAAATTGTCTTATTAAGATTCTTCAGAATCCGTTCATTTTAAGTATATATTGTCTTCGGCAACATTAAAAATAAATACAACCTAAAAATCAGTCGGTTTTGTCGACAAATGTATACGATCAGCCATGAGTTAGTATTATCCTTACTGATGACCCTTTATAGGGGAATTTCTGAAGCAGTTGGCCTATATTTTCCAATTAGTATCTAACATAAGTATGATATAAATTCTACAACGTGCCAAATTTGGACTATATCGTCTACTTCCTATACTTTATATGAGATATTTGCAAATTTTTGGTCAATGTGGATATGTGCGTGAGGTTCTAGATATAGCGGACCGAAATATTCAATTTCATCTAATACAGATAAAAATATTGATTTGTGCAAAATTTTAAGGAAATCTTACATTTATATCCAATTTTATACGAAATTATAAATTCCGATAAATTTCATATTCATATCAGATTTCTGGTTAAAAGAAATACAGGGTGAGAAGAAAAAACTGAAAAAACACCAACTTCAGACTGCTATCATTTCTAAGCCACTCGCCCGACAGCTGTTAAAATTATTCCAGTGACAGCGCATTATATTGTTTACAAGCGTACAAAAGCATTTTGGTGAAAATTTTCCAGAAAAAAAGTTATTCGTGATGGAATTCAAGCGTGATATGGCGATTTCTTTAAATTTGTCTCTAAAACCAGAAGTGGCTATCGTTAGACCACTCCAGCATTAAAATGTTAATAAATCATTTGTGTCTCGTACCATCTCTCGTAACCGTGATAGTGGTAGCGTAGCCCGATGTCAAGGAAATGGACGGAAGAACACAGCAACATCAGCAGAAATGGTTCGAAAAGTAAAGAAGCGACTTAATCGAAACCTGCGTCGTAGTGGCCGAAAAATGGTGTGCTGAACATATCGTAATATTCCATTCGGCAAATATTGAACAATGGGCTCGGGGTAAAGCCATTGAAATTCCAAAAAGTGCAAGAACTTACACCGCAACAGAAAGAAAATAAACTCAAAAGAGCTAAAGAGTAGCTTGGCTGAAATTGGTAAACTGTCGAAGTTGGTTTTCTCCGATGAGAAAACATTCATTGTCCAGCAGTTTGTAAACAAACAAAATGATCGTGTTTGCTTGCCAAAGAGGTCAGCTGAAAATGTGCACCTTCGGTTGGCCGCCGGAACTCAAGCGCTAGCCATAACATCCGTTGGTCACTCTCCGCTCGTATTAATCGACCATGGCATCGGAATAAGGGCGAATATTATAGCGAAAATATTCTGGAGGATGTATTAAAGCCTTGGGCACGCAAATATTTTGGCGCAGACCTTGGACATTCCAACAGGATTCAGCACCATCGCACTCAGCATGCGCCACCCAAGAATGGTTACTCCCTTCATTTCCAGGGCACAATGGCCACCAAAATCTCCGGATACCAATCCGTTGGACTATTGGGTCTGGAGTATTTTAGAGAGCAAGGTTGGCACTGAAAAATACAAAAGTGCTGAACACCTCAAGCAAGCGCTTCGCCGGGAACGGTCCAAAATACCGCAGAGCAACATTTGGACAGCATGTGAGGTTTCATTGGCCGTTTGAAGGCCATAATTTCTGCCAAAGATGACCAATTCGAACAAATCTTAACTTATTCTAAAATTTAATGCCATTTCCGACATTTTTTGCTTTCATTCAATAAAATTAAAAAAAAAAACAAGTAAGCAAAGGCTATAGTCGTGCGGGGCCGACCATGTGATACCGTACAACACTACAATATGTTAGAAGCCCCCTTATGTCCAAATCCATTTTGAAAGATTTCGCTTTTGAAATTATGTCACCAGGGACATTTGCCCAATATTTACGCATTCCGACGTGCTGTTAGTTGTTGTGGTCCATTTTACAGCTGAATATAATCCAATGGTCACCCAAAAGGCTAGAATTCTTCTCTGTCCTTAACTCTCTTCTCAGACGTGTCGATTGGCTTCAATTGTGTAATCAGGTATTTTTTCTGCTTTTGGTTCATTTGAACCCCTAAATATTTTGCGAAAGTAAGTATCTCCAAATTTAGACTCATCTATATGATATGCATATCTACGATATTTGGCCATATTTGTCAGCGAAATCAGTAAAAAAAGCCAGAAGTTCACCTTTTGTGTATTTCGAATATCGCCTGTAAGTAATGTTGGTAATTTTCCACACAAAAGTAGTGGTCCATTCTTCCCGCTGTCCCTTACTCTAACTTCAGTGTGATTTCGTGTCCATTAGTTTCTATTTGCGACCTTTATAACCGCTGCAAAATAAGGAACATTTTTAGTTGTTGGTCCATTTTAACCCCTAAATATTATGCGATCATCTCCAAAAGCAATAGGGTTCTATTTTGGCACTAGCCCCACCTCCATTCTAAATTTCGTGAAGATCGAGCCATAATTGCGACCTGTAGAGTGATTACAAATTAATATGGACAGGCGGACAGACAGACGGACTCAGCTCAGCGAGATAGGACGATCCATATATGCATTCCTATATGGGAAACCAATATTTCTTAATTTTTGGCTCAATCAAACTTATAATACTCCCAACACATAGTGTTGTAGGGTATAATTAAAAATTATGGCATTTGACTTTGTTGCAGTTATTTTTATCTCACCCTGTTTATGCCAAAACACAAATTTCATATCTTTATCACGATTTTTGTTGAGAGAAAGATTTAGACATAGAAATTTGTAAAGAATCGCTCACTTGTTTCGCAAGTTATGACAGATATAATTATTGAAATTTGTAACCATATGTGGGTGAGGTACCAGAAGGGGCTGGCAGACATCTATCATCTTGACAACAGATCTTGTGTTAGCAAATATGTTTGTCTGTGAGAAATTTGAATTTAATGCTTATTTCGCTTTCTTTGAACGATTTTTTTATCTAAATTTTGAGGGACGTACCAGAATGAGTGTACCGATATATCTATAGTCCTTGAAATGTTTATAAAACAAAATATTATCGTGAAATGCAATTTATGGTCCTTAACAATAATCTATGGAAATATTAATTTAAAATCTATTTTATGGTCTTGAAATTGTCTTTAAAAGAAAGCCACTAATCAAAAAATTGTAATAAATGATTGAACAAAAAAAAATGCTAATAATGGAGTTCTTCGAAATAAAGTTTGACCTTTTGTTAAATAATACTTCATTATAAACTCTTACTAAAAATAGAAAACCACAGTGCCAAAAACATGCTAACAAAGCATTTGACATGCTAACAAAGCATCTCCCCAAAACTATAAAACAAACCAAAAATCCACAATGTTCATTACAATAGAACATTGGAGGTGCTTATGAGTTTGTTTCCTTGGCTAGTTCATATTGTGGCTATAGAAGTCTTCCCTTTTTATCCCCTAGCTGCATAAAAACGAAAAACCGATAGAGGCAAAAAATTGCCTCGTTTACCACAACATATGATTTGATTCCGTAGAGTAGTGGCTGTGGTGAAAGCATTATTTCCTTTATCATCCTGCTGTTGCGCAGGATTATCTATTTTACTGCTGTCATCGTTCATTGAAAAACATACATACATACATGGACTATTCAAAGAGTACAAACACAACCACCACCACCACCACCATCATCCTCATCATCACCTCCTTTTGCCATCTCTCTGTGTTTGTTGCGGTTAGATAGACTATAGCCGTGTACTCACTTCATTATTGTTTAAATACAAAATGGCCAAATATTGATATGTCGTTACAAAACGTTAACATAATGCAACATATGTGCAATTTTCCACAGGTTGCACAGTGGGTATGAAGTGCTTTCTTGTGTTTTCTATGAGAAGCAGAATGATTATTACCGGAATTTTGGGAAACTATTTGGATAAAATAGTTTCTTTAAGAAATAGACACATCGGCTTAAGGGTTTATGAACTCATAGACAAATCGAACATGTACTTGGTTAACTTTTATTCCATACTTGCAAAGAAGATCTGAAATATGTGAGTGTGATAAATAAAGTTGGGATACCATTTCATAAGAAAAACATTAAAAATATCGTTTAAAGTGTCTAGATCCAATATTCGTGTGGTATGTTATATTTCTGCCATTAGAAACTAGAGGTACAAAATTTCGGAAAATTCTGTTTAAAAGTAACTAAAATCATCAAAATATCTGTTGGAAATGCCGGGAGATACCATTATATGAGTGGGAAATATGAAAACGGGGACCTGTATTTAATTCAATTTCAAGAAAAGAAATGTTGTTCTAAAAAGGTTGTTTAAAGAATAAAATACCCAAAATCGAGAGGTACAGTTACATGAGGTCCACACAACAATTTTGGTCTACATGGACAGTTCTTTGGAAGAATGTTGTCTACTGGATGGGAACTTTTCATTTTTTGTGGCTAAGTATTTTGAAATGTATGAACTTATATTGCTAAGGGGGAAACTGATAGATTTAAGTCAGTTTTCCGTTCATTTTAAAATTTGAATTGCTGAGTAATTTTTATACCCTCCTACTAAGGAGGGTATATTAACTTTGTCATTCCGTTTGTAACTCCTCGAAATACTCATGTCAGACCCAACAAAGTATATATATTCTTGATCAGCGTAAAATTCTAAGTGGATTTTGCGATGTCCGTCTGCCTGTCGTCTGTCTGTTGTAATCACGCTATCTTTCGAACGAATTGAGATAGAAGGGTAAAATTTTGCACACATATTTATTTCTCCAGTAGGCAGGTTAAGTTTTTAAATGAACCATGTAGGTCTACGTTTTCATATAGCCCCCATATAACGGTACCTCCCGATATCGGTATTTTGATGATTTTAGCGACATTATTCACCGGAATTGTTTCAAATTACGTATTTAGAGTTCAAATTACGTATTAAGATTCGTAATGGATACTACAGTCTGTGACAGAAAATTGTCTATGCAGGTACAGGTCTTCGTATAGGCCCCATATATCAGTACCTCCCTATATTCGGTAGGTACAATACCCACAGAAATTTTTTGAGATGTCGTATTTGACGTTCGTAATGGAAGCTATAGCCTGTGACAGAAAATTGTCTATGCTGGTCCAGGTCTTCGCACAGCTCCGATATAACGGTACCTCCTTATATACGATATTTTGATGATTTTTAACCGCATTTCTCGAAGGAATTGTCTAAAATTCTACACAAGGAGTTCCTTGTGAGCACTTTACCCCCTGAAAGGGAATTGTCTATATTGGTCCAAAATATCGTATAAACCCCATATAACGGTATATTCCGATTTTCGGGATTTTGATGATTTTAGGCACATTTTCCAATGAAATGTGGGTACTTTTTTGAAAGAGAATTATCTACATAGGTCCACGATATCATATAGTCCACATATAACAGTTCCCTTCGATATTCGGTATTTTGATGATTTTAGCCACATTTTTCAACGGAATTGTCTGAAATTCTACACAAGGGATCCTTTGTGAACACTTTACCCCCTGACAGGGAGTTCTCTATATAGGTCCATGATATCGTATATCTCCCATATAACGGTACTCCCCGTTATTCGGTATTTTGGAGGTTTTTGGCCCCATTTTTAAACGGAATTGTTTTAAATTATATACAAGGAGGTCCACAATATCGTTTAACCCCCCATATATCGGCACCTTCCGAGATTTTAACAGAATTTTTAATGGATTTTATTTTTATTTTTTGAAAATGTCCTAATTCGATCCAAATGGTGGAGGGTATTCAAAGTTCGGCCCGGCCGAACTTACTGCGTTTTTACTTGTTTTTTTTTTTTTTGGTTTGTCAATTTGGAATATTTTTAATACTCTACAACTATGTGATAAGGTATTATACCCAGGTCGCAATTATCTTCCGATTCTCACCAAATATTGTAGAGATGTTGGGCTAGGGCTAGAATAGAGGCCTATTGTATTGAAAATGTATATTTAAGGGTTCAAATGGACCAAAAAATTACATAATATCGCTAATATCATCAAATAACTTAATAAAGGGATCGACAGTTATATGTGGGCTATACGAAAACATACATGAACAACCAGTCATTTTGTGAATTCAGAATATCCCCCCTTTATCCCCATCCAACCCAGTGTGCAAACAAATGTGTTAATATTATCGGATAACATTTTCAATTCACATTCGTTACCCTTCTTCAGAATTTTGTTCATGGTCTTGGCAAAAACGGTTAGTTACACTTTCGAGTCCAGGTTGGGTTGGAACTACGACATGTGGAAGGAAGTCTATTGAGATAATGGTGGATTTATTTTATCCACTTCTCTCTCCCTGACTCTCTTACTCGGCATGGTGTTGATTAAGCCTTGCCATGTTGGTTGTCTATTGCGACTTGTTTTTCGAAGGGCGGGTGTAAATGTGGTTAAGGTTTCATTTTTTTAAGCTATTTATCCTTGTTATTGTTTCTTGTTGTTACACTAACTTCCATTGTTTTCTGTGGTGGTGGTTGTATTGGTGTTGGTGTTGATGATGATGATGGTTGTGGTGGCCATTGTAAGGCTCCTGTGTTTTGCAATAGGAATATCTATTTTGTGGTTTCTGCGGTTTTGTTTTTTTGCTTGCTCTGTGGCATGGTGTACCATTGTTGCAATCACCCCATCTGCAATTGTTCATATTGCTGTTGTTGTTGTTTTTGGTGTTACTGTTTCGTTTGTTGCCATTGTTTTGCTTCAAGTGTCCGGGAAATATTTTTATGTAAACAAAGTGTTAACGAGTGGTTGAAAGCATATCTAACATGCCACATGCATCCCAGGCAGCGTGCAATGCCAGTTAACTAGGTGGCAAGCTAGCGAGCTACTCACTTACTTTGTGCCTCATCAACACCATTAGCACCCAAGCCAGCACAGCTATCGTCATTTGGCTGTCCCCATCATCATCTGTGTCATGATGTTTGTTGTTGTAAAACCCCCCATGTAAGTGGCAAAATCTGTTACGATTTGTTTTAGAAAGCTTAACAATGCCTTTGCTCGATCACGGTTTTTGATGACATTTCTCGATGTGGTTGTTGTTGTTGCCACTTGGAATTGCAACCAAATGTTGGCAGATTGTAAAACGAATAGAAATTAGAAGCCGGAAAAAATAAACAGTTGAGACATAATAAAATATGAGAAAATTTATAGACTTGGTTGGAAAAAAAAAAAAAAAAAAACGGAAACCAGGGAGAAATTGATTTTTTCTTGAACAGTTATTAGGAATAAATTGTGTTTGTATCCAATTCATGTTAAGCATTGGCACGTGTATATATATTTTAATGGACTATCAGGATATTACACCCATGACGGAACATATTCTTAATGATGTATGGCTTGTGGAAGCTTCGATTTTATTACAATTATTACAATATAAAAAAAGTTGTGATGATAGTTATTTGTTAGGGAGTTAATGGAAGACTGGATCGATATTTCAGATCATCCCTCTATATATTACATGAGCAGAAATTTTGATTCATATTAAATCATACATTTCAATATGTAATTCGAAATTCTCTAGAAAAATTAGCTACATTTTTATGGATGGTATATTTTATAAAATTGTTAATAGTATACATCAAAAACCCAGAAAAAATGATAAAAATTTGGTTTTTGAAAATTAAGACATTAAAGATGAAGTATTATTAATTTTTGGTGATCTGTATGGTAAAAGCTAATAAGTTGTCTCAGAGAGAGTCATAGTTGTGAACAAAATAATTACGTTTAAAATCCAGTAGATTGTAAAAGGAGAGCTAACAAGTAAAAAGACATAGAAGTTCGGCCCGGCCGACCTCAACCATAAGGTAAAGACACAAGGTTATACAAAAGCATCTGAATTCAAAAGTGTTCCACTCTCAACTTCAAACTCCAGTAATATCGGTAGGATAATGTATTTAAATATTATAGTGGTTGCAGCCGTTGTATGGAGGCCATGCCAAAAAGAGAAGCCACGCAGGCAATATTATACTACAAAGATCGTAATCTATGGCGAGTCTTAAATACTAAATTTGACATAATTTCGTGGCTAAATATGACTAGGTTGAATATACGCCGGTTGTAGGACCCATTATGAAGTACAATTATCAAAATTCACAAAAATCTATTTGAAAATGTGATTTAAATTGTCAAAATAGCGAATATCCGGTACGAAAACGTGGGCCTAGATATACAATGTTCTGCTATCGGAGCTGGAACTCATAACGAACTACAAATAACAATTTTTAGACAAATCCGTGAAAAAATCCGTGTGAATGTAAAAGGTAAAACCATCACTATAACGAATATCGGGAGGTACCGCTACATGGGGGCTATACGAAAATGGGGACCTATGTCCCGCCACTGAAGCTATAACCTAAATAACGAACTCCGAAAGAAACAGCGAAATTGATGCAAAAATGTGACTAAAACCATCAAAGTACTGAATATCGGGAGCCACTGTTATACGGGGGCAATTCCAAAACGTGGCCGATATATCTCATTTTCAATACCAACCATCGTAGACACAATACAAATTGCTGTGCCAAATTTTGTGGGGTATTTAGTGATTTCAACAGCCGTTAAATCGACTTAGAATTTTATACTGATTATGAATATACAAGGTGAGATGAAACATGCAAAAAAGCTGTAAGTTCGTCCGGGCAGAACTTTGAATACCCCCCACCATTTGGTACAAAATTGGCAATTTTCAAACAAATAAAACCCGTTTAAAATTCTGTTAAAATCTTAAAAATACCGAAAGTAGCCGTGTATTACGTACGACGACGTGGACCTGCGTGGGCAAGTTTTGTCAACAGTTATTACAATATTCAAATGCGAAACTTAAAAAAAAAAATTATTCATAATGGTACAATGGGGGTTATAAAACGTGGACCTGCACACAATTTTCTGTCATAGGCTGTAGTATGCATTACGAACTTCAAATAGGAAATTTGTAACATTTCCGGTAAATAATGTCCGGTAAAATACCGAATATCGGGCGGTACCGTTATATGGGGGCTATATGAAGACGTGGACCTAAATGGCCCATTTTTCCGTCTTAGGCTTTAGTATCCATTACGAACTTCAAATGGGAAATGTAACATTTCCGGTAAATAATGTTGCTAAAATCATCAAAATACCGAAGGTACCGTTATGTGGGGGCTATACGAAGACGTGGACCTACATGGTCCATTTTCAATACCAAAAGTCCTGCAGGCATAACACATTTGAGTAAATTTTTATCAACTTACTTCATTTCGTTGGGAAGCTAGATTGATTTCCACAGACGGACATAGCTAAATCAACATAGAATTTTATGCCGATCCAGAATATATATACTTTGTGGGGTCTAAAAGGTCTATTTCGAGGTGTTACAAACGGAATGACAAACTTAATATACCCTCCATACTATGGTGGAGGGTATAAAAACTGCAACCGATTTAAGACTGCTGTCATTTCTAAACCACTCGTCCAACAGCTGTTAAAATTATTCCAGTGACAGCTCATTATATTGCTTATAAGCGTACAAAAGCTTTTTGGTGAGCATTTTCCAGAAAAAAGTTATTCGTGATGGAATTCAAGCGTGATAGGGTGATTTCTTTATATTTGGCTGGAAAGCCACAAGTGGCTATCGTTAGAGCACTCTAGCATTTAAATATGAATAAATCATTTGTGTCTCTTATCATCGCTCGTTACTTTGATACTGTTAGCGTAGCCCGACGTCAAGAAAGTGGACGGAAGAAAATAGCAACATCAACAGAAATGGTTCGAAAAGTAAAGAAGCGACTTGGTAGAAACCTGCGTCGCAGTGTCCGAAAAATGGTTAGTGAGATGAACACATCGCAATATTCCATTCGCTAAATATTGAAATATGAGCTCGAGGTGAAGCCATTGAAATTTCAACAAGTTAAAAAGCAGTAAGTTCGGCCGGGCGGAACTTTAAATACACTCCACTATTTGGAACGAATTTGGAAATTTTCAAAAAAAAAAATCCTTAAAACATTCTGTTAAAATTTTAAAAATATCAAATATAGCCGTTATATTGGGGTTAATACGACGTGGGCCTACATAGGCATTGTTTTTCATAAGCCATTACCATATTCAAATTCGAAACTTGAAATAAACGGTGAATATATAGCTGAAATCATGGAAATATCATATATAGGGAGGTACCGTTATATCGCAGCTATTCGAAGACCTGGACGTGCATAGACAACTTTCTGTCACAGACTGTAGCATCCATTACGAACTTCAAATACGACATCTCAAACAATTTCGGTGGGTATTGTACCTAAAATCGACAAAATACCGAATATAGGGAGGTACTGATATATGAGCCTATATGAAGACCTGGACCTGCACAGACAATTTTCTGTCACAGGCTGTAGTTCCCATAACGAACTCTAAATACGTAATTTGAAACTACTCCGGTGAATAATGACGCAAAAATCATCAAAATACCGAACATAGGGAGGTACCGTTATATGGGGGCTATACGAAGACGTGGACTTGCACAGACAATTTCCTGTCTTAGAGTGTAGTATCCATTTCGAACTTCAAATACCAAATGTGAAACAATTCCGGTGAATAATGTCGCTAAAATCATCAAAATATCGAATATCGGGAGGTACAGTTATATGGGGGCTATATGAAACGTGGACCTACATGGCCCATTCACAAACTTAACCTGCCTACTGGAAAAATAAGCATGTGTGCAAAATTTTAGCCATCTATCTCAATTTATTCGAAAGAAAGCGTGATTACAACAGACAGAGAGACGGACATCGCAAAATCGACTTAGAATTTTACGCTGATCAAGAATATATATACTTTGTTGGGTCTGACATGAGTATTTCGAGGAGTTAAAAACGGAATGACAAAGTTAATATACCCTCCATAGTATGGTGGAGGGTATAAAAAGTGCAAAAACTTAAACTGCAACAGAAAGAAAATAGAAAGAAATGAAGAGCTAAAGAGTTGCATCGCTTGGCCGAAAGTGGTGAACTGCCGAATTTGGTTTTCTCCGATGAGAAAACATTCGTCGCCCAGCAGTTTGTAAACAAACAAAATATTCCTGTTTACTTGCCAAAGAGGTCCACTGAAAATGCACACCTTCGGTTGGCCACCAGAACTCAAGAACTGGTGGGCCATGGTGATAGTAACAGCCGATGGTCGCTCTTCGCTCGTATTAATCGAACGTGGCATCAGTATAAATTCCGAATGCTAGCGAGAAAATATTCTGGAGGGTGTATTAAAGCCTTGGGCATGCAAACATTTTGGTCGCAGACACTCTCAAATATTTTGACAATTTTTTACGCGAAGTATATATTGTATTCAGAATCCAGAATGCCGAATAGCATCAAAATCTGTTGACTGAAAAACTTCCTGTTTTTGCAGTTGCTCTACAGCTCACAATTATGGACCAATCGACGCGGAAGTTAGCATGGGGCTAGAGCTTAGGGCTGGGCAGAAGCCTTCCAATTTTGATGGATAATATTTAGTGGGTGAAATAGGCCACAACATTTGTGCTAAATAAAAGTCAAATTTTCCATTAAACCGCGAATATTTTTAATCCCGGGGAAATCGCAAATAGACGAACAGGTCAATTCTGACCATTACGTAGATGCCGATAGTAAACATATCGGATATATAAAGCAAGGGGATGTTAGCTAGAATGCTTATATCTCAAGAATGGCTGGACCGATTTTGACAAATTTTGTCAATTCAGAATGCCCTCTTGACATAAAAGTATAAAATCTAAAAAAATCGCGGAAGAATATGCCAATAATGATGTTAATATAGATTTTGAAGTATTTCGTGACATATTTCTATTTTTTTATATTTTTTATCGCATGCGATTTCTTAAATTTGACTTATAATATTTTTTAATATTTTTTCACTTTACAACACAGGTTGGGATTATTATATAAGGATTGCAAATATCGTCCGATCCTCACGAAAATTTTCATAAGCGTAGGGTTGGGCTCAGAAGGGCTAGGCCTATTGTTTTCAACTATGTTCGCAATATATTAGGGGTTGAAATGGAAAAACAACTAAAAATTTTCCTGATTTTGCAGCCGTTATAAAGGACAGGCGATATCCGAAATACGCCAAAGGCGAACACCTGGCTTTTTTATGCTGATTTCGTTGACAAATATAGCCAAATATCGTAGACAAGCAAATCATATAGATGAGTCTAAGTTTGGAGATACAGAGGGGCTTCTTGCTTTTGGAGATGATTGTAAAATATTTAGGGGTTCAAATGAACCAAAAACAGAAAAAAAATCCTGATCACACAATTGAAGCCGATCGACACGCCTGTGAAGAGAGTCAAAGACAGGGAAAAATTCTATCATTTTGGATGACCATTGGATAATATTTAGCTGTAAAATTGACTACAACAACTAACAGAGCGACGGCAAATGTCCCTAGTCAAAATCCTAATTTATAATTCCAATATGGATTTGGACATAAGGGGGCTTCTAACATATTGTAGTGTTGTAGGGTATTACATAGTCGGCCCCTCACGACTATAGCCTTTGCTTACTTGTTATTATCATATTGTTACGTGATATTTTTAGATTTTTCTTTTTCTGGCAAGAGACCATTCCGAATTTATGAGAATTATGAAAATAAGTCCAGCGGTCCTTGACTTATAAGCAAAATGACATAAAAGTTATGTATTATTTTACCCGTTAAATATTGTCCGAGGACCGTCCAAATTGGTAGGCTTCTGCTCAGCCCTAAACTCTAACTCCATGCCAGTTTTTTGCTGGTTTGTTATCCAATTTTCCAATTTTATTGACATTCGTGTTGCAATGAATTCTCATGCTAATTGAAAAACTAATTGGACCACCCAATAATATACACTACACCCCCTACCAACCATTTTCATTCAATTATCGTTTAATATTCTCTACTGGTCACTCACTTCGTCTATGCCATTTCAAATGCCAGCCGAAAAAAGTGGGCATATCTATTTAATTAACTAAACATAGACCATAGAACTCCCCACGACGAATGCCACTAAACTCATAATAAGGGTAATTAAGTTAAATAAAATGAAAAACAGAACAGCAAAAACAACAACGGTGTCAGCCATAATAGAAAACTGTAAATATGTACTCTCACACATTTATTTACTCAGGCCGGCTTAGCGTTATGGCCAACCAATAGACGAGGCCGAAAAAAAGTTTCGAAGTAAATTACGGTGAAAATGGAAATCACAAAAATAAGTTTCTGCACGCAAGCTTTGCAATTTCCTCGCTGGGTAATGACCATCCAAGCCATGGCGATGATAGGAAATTATTAGGGGTAAAAATATGAAGGAAGACGGCAGTATTTTGACTTGATATTTTGCAACCTTAATTACCTGACTTGCTAATTGAAAATTATGTGAAAAATATTGATGGCAAACATATTTAACCTTTGTGGGTTAAATGCGTCCATTTTTATTGATATATGGGTAGGTATGACTTAATGTACATGAGGGGGGGGGGCTAAGGCTGTAATGCAGGGTCTAATTAACCCAAGGCCCTTGGGCAGTCCCTGTGAGTTAAATTTGGAAAATATTTTATGAATGAGTGGGAGGAAAGTAAAGAAAGTGGTAACATTTTTGGCATTGAGAACTTCTCTCTAATTAGCAGAGTATGTCAAGCCAAAACCAAACAAATCCCACCTTTTGCCATTTAGTTGAGCGTTAACGAGTTTCCGGTTCAAATAAAAACAAGCAACACCATATTCTTTTTTCCTTTTCACATTAAAAAAAAATTGCCGTAGATTTTTGGAAAGAGAAAAATGTTAACGCCATTTTATTTGAACACATTCAAAAACAAGAGTAAATTAAATTTTCAAAAAAAAAAAAAAAAAAAATTAATGGTGGTTGCTTACGATGCTGGTTGTGAAAATGGAAAAACAATAAAAACCACTTTTAATTAGTTCATGTTTCCTTTTACCGCATCAAGAGGGTATGTTGACGACCCTAAACTCAAATGTTGGTACCAACATTCATTATTACTGCATTACATGGCAAGCGGAAGGCCGACATTCGGTAGCGATTTCAAATGTAAACCATTATTGTTTGATTTATTTTCTCATTGTAATTTAGCTAATTAACCAGTGGTTGGATTTTTTGGAAAATAAAAACTTTAATTTAATTAGTTTAAATGTGAGTTGAAAAAGGAGGATACTGGAACAACTTGTAAAGTATTAAATTTTCTAGCTGGTCATAGTAAATACAGTTTTATTATCAGACTTCTGTTTAACTTTATAATTTAATAAAAAAATTGAAAATGTTTTTTATAATAAAATACTACCTGAAGACGGGAGAGTTCTTTAAAAAACTAAAATTGGGCGGAATCCTTACATAGGAATATACCGAAATATTGACCCATTTTTAACTTTTTACAGAGTTGAATCAATAAGAAGCTCTAATACGTATTTATATTCAATTCAGTTCGAAAATAGGATAAAGCCCTTCAATATATTTAACATCAAGCGGAGCCATTTTGAGGCTATATCAAAATATGAACCGATTTCGCATCCCCCAACACCAAAATATAGACACGACCTCAAATTTTTGAATTGGTTTGAAGGTTGTAACCATGGCTGTGGAGTAGAGCATTTATTTGAACAGACTACGTCTGAGGTTTCATATTTTTGAAGACTCAGCCTTCAACATGTCAAAACATGTAAGCAAAGACTTAAGTCCAGCGGGCCAGACAATTTGATAACCAACAACACTACAATTTTCGGTAAAGTTTCTGCAGATCTCAAACCCTTTTGACTAGAATAAAGATTCGACAGAGAAACATCCCCATATCATATTACATAATAAAAGAAAATGTTAAAATCTGGAACCAATATTTTCCAAAAACATGCGATCTCTCAACAAGTATAGGTATTTTAAGAAGCAGATGTTGCTACTACGTCAAATACCCAATTTTATCCATTTTATTTTTATTTCGTTCTTGAAATAATGTCACATAGTCTTTTGCAGGACTAAATATTATTCGACGACCTTCTAAATGCTAGGCTTCAGCGTTGTCCTAAACTCTAACTTCATAAAAAATTCCATGTCTATTGGTTCTTAGTTGGGAATTGAAATTTTTTGGTTTTTGCTCCATTTTAAACCTTATATACGTTGCCAACATTTTGAAATAACGATTGGATTCTATTCTGACCCTAAACCCACCCCATGCAAAATTTCGTGAAGATCGGACGATAATTGCGACCTGAATGTACTATCCCAGCACATAGTACCTTAAATGTGGAGAAAATTTGTTCAGATATACCTATAGCTCTCATATGCAGGGTGAGATAAAAAAACTGCAACAAAGTCAAACGTCATAATTTTTTAATTTTATTGAATGAAAGCGAAAAATGTAGGAAATAGCATGAAATTATAGAATAAGTTCAGATTCGTTCAAATTGGTCCCCTTTGGCAAGAATTATGGCCTTCAAACCACCAATGAATCCGTTCCACGCTACCTGAATGTTGTTCTGCGGTATTTTGGCCCATTATTTTATAGTGAAAACCTAACTTTCCAAAATATTCCAGTCACAATAGTTCAACGGATTGGTATCCGGAGATTTTGGAGGCCATTGGGCGCTGGAAATAAAGCGAGGGTCCTGTTGGAATGTCCAAGGTCTGCGGCCAAAATGTTTGCGTGCCCAGGGCTTTAATACACCCTCCAGAATATTTTCGCGATAATATTCGGCATTTATTTTGATGCCACGGTCGATTAATATGAACGGAGAGCGACCATCGGCTCTTATTGCGGCCCATACCATAACCATGACCGGCGCTTGAGTTCTGGTGGCCAACCGAAGGTGCACATTTTAAGCTGACCTCTTTGGCAAGTTAAGACGATCTGGCAATGAATGTTTTCTCATCAGGGAAAACCAAATTCGGCAGTACACAACTTTCGGCCAAACGAAGCAACTCTTTAGCTCTTTTGAGTCTGTTTTCTTTCCTTTGTGGTGTAAGTTCTTGCACTTTTTGGAATTTCAATGGCTTTACCTCGAGCTTATTTTTCAATATTTGCCGAATGAAATATTGCGATATGATCAGCTCACGAGCCATTTTTCGGCCACTGTTGTTTTCTTCCGTCCACTTCCTTGACATCCGGCTACGCTACACAATACACAAAATATTTATTCACATTTAAATGCTGGAGTGCTCTAACAATAGCCGCTTGTGGTTTTCCAGCCAAATATAAAGAAATCACACTATCACGCTTGAATTCCATCACGAATAACTTTTTTTTTGGAAAATGCTCACCAAAATGCTTGCGTACGCTTGTCAACAATGTAATGAGCTGTCACTGGAATAATTATAACAGCTGTCGGACGAGTGGCATAGAAATGACAGAATTATGAAGTTGGTTGCAGTTTATTCATCTCACCCTGTATATCAATATAATGATCAGAAGTAACCTCTTCGTATTTTACTGGTTTCGCCGGGAATAAAGATATTAGCGGTTTAATGAAAATGTTCGTATTTCCTTACATAAAACTTAAGGTCTATTTCACCCACTAACCATCCAAATTGGTAGGCTTCTACCCAGATCTAACCTCTAACTCCATGCTAAATTTCGATTGGTTTATAATTGTGGCCTGTACAGCTACTGCACAATTGGGAAAATTTTCTATTTTTGTTCCAATTCAACCCCTAAATGTTTTGCGATCATCTCCAAAAACAATAGGCTTCTAATCTGATCGTAACCCATCCTACGTTTTCAATAGTTACAAATTAATATAGACAGACGGACATACAAAGCTAAATCGACTAAACTCGGCGAGATAGGAAGATCCATATAAAGTTTCCTATGTGGGGGGACCCATATTCCGAGGTGTCAC
The DNA here is from genome assembly GCF_030504385.1 of Musca domestica. Lineage (NCBI taxonomy): Eukaryota > Metazoa > Arthropoda > Insecta > Diptera > Muscidae > Musca > Musca domestica. The sequence goes on along the minus strand of NW_026712219.1, from coordinate 15,486,466 downwards.
ATAATATTTGGCCCAATCAAACTTGTAATACCACCAACACATAGTGTTGTAGGGTATAATAAATTAACAATGATTGCAGGTTACCTTTATATAGGGACACGTAACTTAACTTTAGATTAATCGAATTTCTGTATTGAAAGATATTAAAATTCGCAAAATCAATTTTTCATAGCGATTATTGATCTGAAGTTTCAATTCTTTATCGATTTCTCTTTTTATTCGACCCAAATAACATTAACGTCTGTGTTTTTTTATTATCTATTGGCATAACTGCATTTCAAAAAATTAAGTTCAACATTTGTTTGAATAGCCTAATTGTGGAACCTTCTCCACTCTCTAACTTTTTATACCCTTCATCATACTATGGACGGTATATTCATTTTGTCATTCCGTTTGTAACTCATCGAAATAATTATCTTAGACCCAACAAAGTATATATATTCTTGATCAACGTAAAATTTTAAGACGATTTAGTCATGTCCGTCTAAAATTTTGCACACATGTATATTTTGCCAGTAGGTAGGTTAAGTTCTTAAATGGGCCATGTAGGTCCACGTTATCATATAGCCCCCATACAACTGTACCTCCCAATATTCGGTATTTTGATGATTTTAGCGACATTATTTACCGAAATTGTTTCAATGAAATTCGAAATGGATACTACATCCTAAGTCAAAAAATTAGCCACGTAGGTCCACGTCTTCATATAGCCCCCATATAATGGTACCTCCCGATATTCGGCATTTTGGTGATTTTAGCGACATCATTTAACGGAATCATTCCAAATTTGGTATTTGAAGTTCGTAATAGATACTGCAGCATAAAACAGAAAATGGACCATGTAGGTCCACGTCTTCGTATAGCCCCCATATACCGTTCCCCCGATATTCGGTATTTTGACGATTTTAGCGACATTATTTACCGGGATTGTTTCAAATTTCGCATGTGAAGTTCGTAATGGATACTTCAGCCCATGTCGGAAAATTGTCTGTGCAGGTCCACGTTTTCGTATAGCCCCCATATGATGACATTATAAACAGATTTTTCTTCAAGTTTCGCATTTAAATATTGTAATAACTTATGACAAAATTTGCCTATGCAGGTCCAAGTCGTCGTTTAGGCATTCGGTATTTTTAAGATTTTGGGAGGGCCGATCTTACAGCTTTTTTACTTGTTAGCTAGTAATTGGGCATTAAAGCTCTAATATGATATGTAACACTTCTTGTTCACAAACTGGCGCAGTCATAACTAATTTGAGAGGTAAAACCACAAATTTCAGCAGACTTGATGTAATTCAAACGTTTTATATCATTGCAAGCCATCCTCTTTCAACCACAAGGACGTGAAAGACAGTTTTTGCTTGCTTTTTTTGAAAAACTTTGCCAAGAATAACCAAGTACCGAATATCGATTGGTGGTTTAAGGACAACTTTCCACAAGAAGAGGTAGATCTCATTACAAAATTCACATCCGAAGTTTCAAATTATTCCATAGAAAAAATTTATTCATTCCCTCATAGAAAAGATTAATCGAATTTAACGGTCTTTACTCGAATATTTTCAAAAGTTATAAACTTGAAAATGATGAAGATATAAAACATAGTTCAAAGAAATTTGAAGACAATAGAAAAACAAGTTTTTTTTAAGTTAGTTTGACAAAGTTTAAAATGAGAAATGATAAAACTTTAAATTTCTTTTACAAAGTTATTCGAAGAATGTTACAGTAATAATTTACTTAAAATTTGTTCAAAAATATGAACTGCTCCATAAAACTTTTCCGAACTTAACATTGCCATAAATAATACATATGTCAAAATAATGATACTGCCGCCTCTCTAAATCGAATTTTCCTTTATTCTTCTTCCCCGTAAAATTTCGTTTCATAACATTTTCATATCCACTTCCCCTGGTCAAAAACAAAAATTTTCTAAAACAAATTATTACCGGTAATGGTGGTTAATTGAATTTGTGAACATGTGGAGTCCTGCTTTGAAAATTTCCATGAAAAGGGAAGTGGTTAAAATTTTTCAAAATTTTCATGGAACCATTTTCATTGATAATCAAAAGGGGGAGGAAATATTTCCTGATGGCCTATGCCAGTCAGTCTAGTTGCCCATCGTTGTATACGGGTAGTTTAATTATGGTCCGTACTAATTAAATTACATGTTTTGCTAGTTTCGGAGTCCATTGTTTTGTATTGGTAAATTATTAAGTAGATATTTGAAAAAGTTATGGAGTGGTCGGGGAAGGTGAGGGGAGTTTTATTAAAACATACATACATACATGACATTTATTAAATGAGTGACCAACCGACCGGACAACCAACAGCCATTGATTATGTCTAATAAAATGATTCATTTTTCTTTTGGTGGATGGACATTTTAAACATGTTTGTTCACATGGTGGGGTTCTCTATGCTGTAGTTGGATATTAATTATAATGACATTATATGTTTAATAAGAGGACAGGGTAATTGGAAAACTAAACTGTTTAACTTGGGGTACTTTTTGAAACAGATTAAACTACATGGAAAGTATTTAGAAATTAAAATACTTAAACTGATAAATAGAGATTTTTTTTGTCGCAAAATATGAGATTTTAATGTATGGTATATTAAAACCAGTAAGGAAAAATCAAAAGTCGGACGGGGCCGACTATATTATACCCTACACCACTATGCATATTTAGTAGAGCTCCTGTAACAAAATAATTTATTTTAAGTGGATTACACCACATATCAACATTTGACGTTAGAGGAGTTATAATTTGGTTTCAGACGGAGCTAATATAAAGTAAAGATTCAATTTTCAATCGATTTTCACCAAATTTGATGGATACATTTTTATTTTTCATACCAAATAACATTGCCATATAGTGCATGATATCACTTCGAGAAGGATTATATTTAACAAGTCAAAATGCACCATTTGGAACGAATATGAAAATTTTCAAAAAATAAAATCCTTAAAAAAAAAAACAAAAAACATCTCAAACAATTTCGGTGAGTATTGTACCTAAAATCGTCAAAATACCGAATATAGGGAGGTACTGATATATGGGGCCAATACGAAGACCCGGACATGCATAGAAAATTTTCTGTCACAGGCTGTAGCATCCATTACGAAGTTCAAATACCAAATTAGAAATAATTCCGGTTAATAATGTCGCTAAAATCATGAAAATACCAAATATAGGGAGGTGCCGTTATATGGGGGCTATACGAAGATGTGGACCTGTACAGACAATTTTCCGTCTTAGGCTGTAGTATCCATTTCGAGCTTCGAATACCAAATTTGAAACAATTCCGGTGAATAATGTCGCTAAAATACTGAATATCGGGAGGTACCGTTGTATGGGGGCTATATATGGACGTGGACCTGCACATTAAATTTTCTATCTTAGGCTGTAGTATCCCCTTGGAACTTCAAATGCCAAATTTGAAACAATTCCGGTGGATAATATAGCTAAAATCATCAAAAATCATCGGAGCTATATCCGAATCTTAGTCGATCTCTATAAAATTTGGCAAATTTATTTCCAAACTCTATAAGATAACGGCTTCAGACCCTCCATCTCCTTGAAAAAAAAATCCGTTTCAGAACATTTGGAGTCTAGCGATGTCCGCCGGTCCGTCTGTCTGGGAATATCGGTCCACTCCATCAAGTACCTCTTCCATAAATTTTCAAAATTTTAAATAAATCCAAATCTCATAAATTCTGATTTAAGAGTCCGATTGTCTTCAAATTTCACACATCACAATATTTATGTTAACCCAAGGTCTGGTGTTAAGATGGGCAAAATCGGTCCACTCCATCTGGTACCTTCCCCACAAATGGTCGAAATTTGCAAAAAAAAAAAATATTTTTTCTGCACAGAAAGAGAATTGATAATCCGATTTTGCTCCAACTTGGCAAATCCTAATATTTAATTTCGATGTGTGAAAATTGAAGACAATCATTTTCCAACATCGCAATAATTTTATCAACCCAAGGTCTGGTGCCAAGATTGAATACAACAGTCTACTCCTTCTGGTTTCTCTCCCGCAAAAGGTCGAAATTTTCAAAAAAATATTTTCTGCACAGAAAGAGAAGCAATAATTCGATTTTGCTCCAACTTTGCATCAAGTACATCAAGTACCTCCCCCACACAGTGTCAAAATTTTGAATAACTGTAACTCTAACTAGAATGTGATGTAAGAATCCGATTGTCTAAAATTTCACAAGTCCCAATCTATATATACATATATAAAAGAAAGTTGTGTTAGTTACTACGCTTATAATTTAAGAACAGCTGGACTGATTTTAACGATTCATACAAATTCGGAATTGTCTTCTGTCTGAAAAGGATAATATCCAAAAAAATCGCGTAACTTTTCATTTTGACTTTTGAAATGTACAATAGTAATGTTTTATTTTGCATGATTTTTTCTATTTTGACTTACTTTTTTCTAATGTACATTTGTGGTGTTTTTATACCCTACAACACTATGTGTTGGGGGTATTATAAGTTTGATTGGGCCAGAATTTATGTAACACCTCGAAATATTGGTTTCCCATATAGGAAAGTATATATGGATCTTCCTAGCTCGCCGAGCTGAGTCGATCTAGCTATGTATGTCCGTCCGTCCGTCTGTCCATGTTAATTTGTAATCACTCTACAGGTCGCAATTATGGCCTGATCTTCACGAAATTTAGAATGAAGGTGGGACTGGGGTCAGAATAGAACCCTATTTCTTTTGGAGATGATCGCCAAATGTTTAGGGGTTGAAATGGACCAAATACTGAAAAAATGTCGGATTTTGCAGTAGCTATACAGGTCGCAATTATAGACCACTCGACGCGGAATTTCGCATGTAGCTAGAGTTTAGGGCGGGGAAGAATCCTACCAATTTGGGTTGTCATCGGATAACATTTAGCGGGTAAAATAGACCATATCTTTTGTGTTGAAAAAATTCAAAATTTTTCATTAAACCGCGAATATTTTAAATCCCGGCAAAATCACAAAGCCATGACAAGGTTACTTCTGACCTTTACACTGATGTTAACATCCAACAAAACGGATATATAGCAAAATATGTGCGATATATATGTTTATCAAAGAAGATATGCTTAAAAATCTCTTATATGTCGAGAACGGCTGAACTGATTTCGAAAGTTCTCATTAGTTTAGAATGGCCTCTTGGCAGGAAAGAAAAAACGTCTAAAAAATCGCATAAAAATATCTCTCTAAAGATTAAAATATTGATTTTGTAAAATTTTTCATATTTTTTCAATTTTGTCATATTTTTGGCATATTTTCATTTTGAATTAAACATTTGGTAATATTTCTACAGCTAACAAAACTAAGTAGTTAGGATATCAGGATATCATATACAGATCGCATTCATGGCCCGATCCTTACGAAATTTTGCATGGGGATAAGATGAGGGTCAGAATAGAAGCCTACTCTTTTTGGAGACGATCGCAAAATTGTCACAGGTCGTAATTATCGCCCGATCCTCACGCACATTTGAATGGGGGTTACCGGACATTGCAAAAGCCAAGCAGTTTTGGATGGCCATCCAAAAATATTCAATGTGTAAAGAAGTTTGCCAACTTTTGTAGACAAAATACGAAAATGTCCATTCCAGTGACTTTTTGGAGAATTAACAAATACAGGAAAGACGCACTTCTGACTATTTCGCTGCTTTCGTTGAAGAATATAGTCAAATGTCTGTATCTCGTGTAGATGCGTTTCAGTCAAAAACCAATAATAAATGTTAATCTTTTGCCACTTCTGAGAGATTATAGGTCTTTGGGAAATATTGGTTCCAGATCTAGGAAGACCATTTACGTGCAACATCTACCAATAAATTGGAAATGAGCAAATTAGTTTAAGTTGCTATTATTCGAAAATTAGAGAACGAAACCTGATGGTTTTCTTTTATTATTTGTCACAATATCTTGTGGAATTCTTTCGAGTATCTCGCCTATATAAACTGTATCGTTTATTATAGTGTTGTAGGGTATTCAACGTTCGGCTCCGCTCGACTGTAGCTTTTGCTTACTTGTTTATATTTAATTTTTGAATTCGAATATTAATACCAATTTATTTAATTGACTTGATTTCTTGAGAACTGAAATTGATGTCGGGTTACATGGAAGTGTACTACCGAATTATGTGGTGGCGAAACGAAATCGAATTTTAAAATAATAGTACATTCTATTGACAAACTTTGTGGGATCTTTAAATATTTGCTGTAAAAAATCAGCGAACAAGTTGAAGATTTTTTCAATTTGTTATTCTTTTTTTGTCAATTTTTTTCAATTTGTATTATCATATTGAATTCAGTGGATTTTTTGTGAACAAAATAAAGAATAATTATTCACTATATACAATTTTTCCTTTCAACTCCTTTCAACTCCAGGGCCTACATCGTGGTTCAGCTGGAAGATGCGAACACATTTAAACAAAAAAAAAAATGACCGAAAAGGTCTAATGGGACTCATTTCAAAGCATGGACCTACTTCTTTCATGTGACAATAATCTGTCCAATGAGAGCTCAAAATGCTAAATTCTTTGGGAGTACAATCAGTAAAATACCAAATATAAAGGGTGCAAAATAGTAGAGCGAATGGGACTTTTAGTAAGAAAAGGATTTCTATCCTTCCAGAAATTCTTCCCAAACTTTAAAGATACCTTAAATCGCTTTTGCATGTCATGATATCGATCATAACTCACGGATAAGGGTACCGATACCCGATTTCATCTTTATATAACCATCGTATGATTTAAGCTATTTTTGGGGTCTTGGTCCCTTTTTTAAGTTTTTGGCCCTTATTTGGAAGAGGGTAGAGAACCTCTTCGCATAAAATTTGAAATTTTCAGAGTAGGGTCCATATTGGTCCATATTGAATGTGGTCAAATTCATCAATTGATTTGGCTAAAAAATTGTATTTATGCTACCCTGGGGTAAGGAACCATCATACAGATAATTGCCACATAGAAATTTATTTAATTAAACTCCCCACATTGGAGTATCCCCAAGTCCACTTTCACATCTAATGTGTGGTCAGAAAAGAAAATTTTGTATTCTTATGAATTTGTAACCCCCAAGAGAATATTGGTTGGGAACGTAGATTTGGAATGTACATCTAAATGAAATAAATTGTGAAAACACAAACAAATTACAAATATAAGAAAATAGCACGGGACCAAATATCTGTTGAATCGTCATTGAATTATACTATGATAAATAATATACACTTTATGGGGTATCCGTCTTACAATTTAAATGGCAAATATAATTAATTCGCATCTTACGGTAATTGGTGTGAAACAGTAATTATATTTGACTATTCTGAAATCATCCTGCCCTCAATTATGAGGTCGATAAAACTATTTTTACTTATTAAAATCACGCGATTTTTTTCAGTTTGACATGCTATGTTGTTCTGCTATATTTTTGATTTGGCCTCTATTTTTCATCTTGGATTATAATGGGTAGAAGAAAGTTTTTAATGTAGGTCGATGTTTCGGAGTAGTGCCCATATATAGGTACCTTCTGATTTTACCATGTTTCAAAGGATGTGTATGTGTGTGGGGGGGGGGGGGGGTGGTGAAGTGAAAATCTTACACAAAAATTTCAACATATCTACAAATTTTAGAATTTTCTCCAAGTAATAGTCCATACCAAGTCCACCTTTTGACGGACAAACAGACAGACATGGTTAAGGGGACTTACGAGGACTCTAATGCACAATCTAAGGTGTTAATGGGTTTAAAAAAGTAATTAACTTTGGCTGTTCTTAAATCATTCCGCCCTCAATTATGAGATGTACAAAATACAGTAAATTCCAAATTACTGCTCATTTGACTGGAAAATTTTGCTACGATTTTTACCATACTAAAAATTAATTTGATCCCTTACATGGGAATAGGATTGATATATACTTTTTAATAGATTTTTATAGCACATCCACACATTTGAAGCCAACGGTTTAAATATCGAAATAAGCATCCAACTCTCTTCAAATTTCACACATATAAACATTTTTGTTGACACAAGATCTGTTGTGAAGAGTCATGGAGTCAACATTTTCAATACTTTTGCGAAACCAGTCAACAATTCTTTACAATTTGCTATATCTAAATATTTCTCTGAACCAGAAACCTGAGATGAATATGGAATTTATGATTTCGCATAAAATTGGATATAGATGTTCGATTTTCTTACAATTTTGCCCATGCCAATATTTTATCTGAAAATTATCACATATATAATATAAAGTGATGGAAGTAACCTATATATATTTATCAAATTTATTTAGATCCGCTACGATATTGACAATATTGGCCCATTCCTTCGGAACCTATATTAGAGAGGTTCAGCAATTTAAATAATCATAACAGAAATCAAAATATAATTAAATAATAGAACATTGGTTGAGGGTATACATCTGTCGGCAAAACCGACGGACACTTTTTTAACTAGTTTAATATAATCCTTATCGAAGTCGTATCGTGCACAGCAATGTTTTTTGGTTCACAGTCGGTAAGATCTACTTCACATAAATTACCAATATAAACTTTTTAGTTACGGATTTCTAGTTGCTCGTCTTAGCCTTTATTTTGTGGACGATAATATGTCAGCAAAGATTCCCATAAAGTTTGAAATAATTTTGGATAACGTTCTTCCCCGTCATCACCTTAAGTAGTGTGTGAATATCACAGATTGATGTATTTCTTTTATTAAAATTTTTCAAAACATTTGGTAATGGAATCAAAATAAGCACAAGATTCCAAAAAAGAAAAAGGAGAACAAGAAAATAAAGCACCTACAATGGCGATGACAAGCTCAAAAAATAAGGAACAGCTACCAAAAGCTTCCGTTTTATGTCAGACGACTGTCAGTGGTGTTGAAAAATATGGACAGGTTCAATAAAATTGATGATGGTGGATCGCAGGGAGCTACTATCCATGTATCTACAATGACAATGTAAAAAGCACGTCCAGTTCAGTTCGATTCGGGATGAGTGTTTCTCGAATTACATGATTCGTTGATATTGAATTTTATGCCATTTCATCATTATGGCGTCTTGTCTTTCTTTCGCCCGATATGAGGGTTACTTCTGATAGTAGTCTGATGGTGGCTATTATAGTGGTTGTGCTTAAAAAGGTGATGATGATGATGACTGACGGCAGTGGTGGTGTTGGTGTCGGTAGTGATTAATAAATGTTATGTGCCTTCTGCCACATTCCAACAATAACAACAATGCCATGTGATTGGTTTCCAATATTGATATTGAGTAGATCTAATAACACAAGAGAGGGGAGGTGAGGGATGGCTGCGGACAACATTTGTATATTTCCACCCATATGTGGATGAGTGTCATGTTCTTCGACTATTAAATGAAAATTTATGATATTTAAGAACATGTGATGGCATTATATGGGTGGAATGAAAGTCATACCCAATGGACTTATTTGCAATTTAAAAAAAAACGTTATTTTTCGGAGGGTAGCTTTCTTAAGGATTATTGCATTCAAGGGATTAGAATTAAAAAGAGAAACAACAATTTATTTAAAAAATTGCATTGGATTAGATTGACGTGACAACATTTTAGTAGAAAATTTGGCCTCCACAATATGTAGGGTATATTATGTTTGTAATTCCGTTTGTAACACCTAGAAGTATACATTTTAGATCCCACAAAGCATATATATTCTTGATCAGCATACATTTCCATGTCGATTTAGCGATGTCCGCCCGTCTGTGGAAATCAATCTAGCTTCCGAACGAATTGAAATAGGTTGATAACATTTTACTCAGATTTGTGTTTGGTATGCAGAACTTCTGGTATTGGAAATGAGATATATTGGTCCTCCCACCCTATGTTCGGTATTTTAGCGACATTATTCACCGGAATTGTTTCAAATTTCGTGTTTGCACTTCGTAATGGGCAATACAGCCTGTGTCAAAAAATTGTCTATTCAGACACAAGTCTTCGTATGGCCCCCATATAAGTGAACCTCCCTATATTCGGTATTTTGATGTTTTGCGATATTATTGGTCGGATATCTTTTAAGTTTCGTATTTGAATACCATAGTTGCTATGACAGAAAATTGCATATGCACATTCACGTTTTCGCATGGACCCCAATAGAAGGGTAACTCCCAATATTCTACATTCTTAAGATTGTAACAGAATTGTTAACGGATTTTTTTTTTTTTTAATTTCCAAATTCGTTCAAACTTTTGGAGGGTATTCAAAGTTCGGCCCGGACGAACTTACTGATTTTTACTGCGTTTTTTGTGAATATTTTGATGAAAAATCCCATTAGGAGAATTTTAAGTAATCCCACTACTGTGATAAAATCTACAGCCCCAAAATTCCGAATACCTGATGGCAACATAATATGAGATGACAATACACCTCTATCAAACGCTGTTTGCTACGCTGATCGTCAATATACAGGGTGAGATGAAAAAACTGCAACCAACTTCAGACTGCTGTCATTTCTAAGCCACTCGTCCGACAGCCGTTAAAATTATTCCAGTGACAGCTCATTATATTGTTTACAAGCGTACAAAAGCACTTTGGTGAGATTTTTCCAGAAAAAAAGTTATTCGTGATGTAATTCAACGTCATAGTGTGATTTCTTTACATTTGGCTGGGAAACCACAAGTGGCTATCGTTAGAACACTCCAGCATTTAAATGTGAATAAATCTTCTGTGTCTCGTGACATCGCTCGTTACCGTGATGCTGGTAGCGTAGTCCGACGTCAAGGAAGTGGACGGCAGAAAACAGGAACATCAGCAGGAATGGTTCGAAAAGTAAAGAAGCGACTTGATCGAAACCCGCGTCGCAGTAGCCGAAAAATGGCTCTTGAGCTGAACATATCGCAATTTTCCATTCGCCAAATATTGAAGAATGAGCTCGGGGTAAAGCCATTGAAATTCCAAAAAGTGCAAGAACTTACATCGCAATAGAAAGAAAAGAGACTGAAGAGAGCTAAAGAGTTGCTTCGCTTGGCGGAAAGTGGTGGACTGCCGAATTTGGTTTTCTCCGATGAGAAAACATTTGTTGTCCCGCAGTTTGAAAACAAACAAAATGATCGTGTTTACTTACCAACGAGGTCAACTGGAAATGTGCACCTTCGGTTGGCCACCAGAACTCAAGCGCCGGCCATGGTGATGGTGTGGGCCGCCATAACAGCCTATGGTCGCTCTCCGCTCGTATTAATAGATCGTGCCGAATATTAGAGCGAAAATATTCTGGAGGGTGTATTAAATAAAGCCTTGGGCACGCAAACATTTTGGCCATCGCACTCAGCACGCGCCACCCAAGAATGGTTACTAAATGAGGTTCCTCGCTTCATTTCCAGGCTATCAAAATCTCCGGATACCAATCCGTTGGACTATTGTGTCTGGAGTATTTTTGAGAGCATGGTTGGCACTAAAAAATACCAAAGTGCCGATCACCTCAAGCAAGCGCTTCGCCGAGAATAGGTTAAAATACCTCAGAGCAAACATCACACGGTTTCATGGGCCGTTTGAAGGCCATAATTCGTTCCAAAGGTGACCAATTCGACCAAATCTAAACTTATTCTTAAATTGATACTATTTCCGACATTTTTTTTGCTTTCATTCAATAAAATTAAAAAAAAAAAAAACAAGTAACAAAGCAGTAAGTTCGACCGGGCCGAACTTTGAATACCCTCCGCCATTTGGAACGAATTTGGAAATTTTCGAAAAAGATAACATTCGCCAACAACTCTGTTAACATCTTAAAAATACCGAGTAGAGCCGTTATATTCGGGTCCATACGACGTGCACCTACATAGGCATTGTTTGCCATAAGCCATTACCATATTCAAATTCGAAACATGGAGTAAACGGTGAATAATGTAGCTAAAATCATCAAAGTACCGCATATAGGGAGATACCGTTATATCGGAGCTACACGAAGACCTGGACCTGCATAGACAATTTTCTGCCACAGGCTGTAGCTTCCCTTACTCACTTCAAATACGACATCTCAAACAATTTCTGTGAGTATTGTACCTAAAATCGTCAAAATACCGAATAAAGGGAGGTACTGATATATGGTGCCTATACGAAGACCTGGGCCTGCATAGAAAATTGTCTGCCATAGACTGTAGTTCCCATTACGAACTCTAAATATGTAATTTGAAACTACTCCGGTGATATAATGACGCTAAAATCGCCAAAACACCGAATATCGGGAGGTACCGTTATATGGGGGCTATGGGAAGACGTGGACCTGTATATACAATTTGCTGCCTTAGGCTGTAGTATTCATTACGAACTTCAAATACCAAATTTGAAAGAGTTCCGGTTAATAATGTCGCTAAAATCACCAAAATACCGAATATGGGGAGGTACCGTTATATGGGGGCTATAGGAAGACGTGGACCTGTGTATACAATTTGCTGCCTTAGGCTGTAGTATTCATTACGAACTTCAAATACCAAATTTGAAAGAGTTCCGGTTAATAATGTCGCTAAAATCGTCAAAACACCGAATATCGGGAGGTACCGTTATATGGGGGCTATATGAAAGCGTGGACCTACATGGCTCGTTTACGAACTTAGCCTAAATGAACATGTGTGCAAAATTTTAGCCTTCTATCTCAATTCGTTCGAAAGATAGTGTGATTACAAGAGACAGACGGACATGGCTAAATCTTCTTAGAATTTTACGCTGAAGAATATTTATATTTTTGGATCTGACATGAGTTCAAACGGAATGACAAAATAATATACCCTCCATAGTATGGTGGAGGGTATTAAAATGTAAAAATTATGGCGTTTGACTTTGTTGCAGTTTTTTTTTACCTCACCCTGTATATGTATTTTTTAGTTTTATTGACTTTGATATAATTTAATTAATCAGATTATTAAGCTCGTCTCGAGCGAAAAAAAATCATTGTCTTTAAATAATTTTAATTTGACATAAGTTAGTTTCAATTGAATTCATCTACATTTGGGCAAGATTTAGTATCGAAATCATAATTTTGAAATCAATGATGCAAAATTGTGTGAGCCTCACCTGTAAAATAAAATTCAAAATCACTTATTTCAATCAAATCTAAGCATGAATTTTAAATTATATGACTTGAAATGTGGTACATATGGTATCCATGTTTCGATCAATAAAAATGCCGTACAAATTGGCTGTTTATGTAAATATTAAAAAATACCATATGGACACAATATCTAGACGCACACAGACTTATATGTATATATTTTATAATATTTTATGTTTTTATACCCTACAACACTATGTGTTGGGGGTATTATAAGTTTGATTGGGCCAAAAATTATTTAACACCACGAAATATTGATTTCCCACATAGGAAAGTATATATGGATCTTCCTAGCTCGCCGAGCTTAGTCGATCTAGCTATGTATGTCCGTCCGTCCGTCTGTCCGTCTGTCCGTCTGTCCATGTTAATTTGTAATCACGCTACAGGTCGCAATTATGGCCCGATCTTCACGAAATTTAGAATGTAGGTGGGGTTAAGGTCAGAATAGAACCCTATTTCTTTTGGAGATGATCGCCAAATATTTAGGGGTTGAAATGGACCAAAAACTGAAAAAAATCCTGATTTTGCAGTTGCTCTACAGGTCGCAATTATAGACCAATCGACGCGGCTAGAGTTTAGGGCGGGGAAGAAGCCTACCAATTTGGGTGGTCATCGGATAATATTTAGCGGGTAAAATAGACCATATCTTTTGTGTTCAAAAAAATTCAAAATTTTTCATTAAACCGCGAATATTTTAAATCGCGGCGAAATCACAAAGCCATGACAAGGTTACTCCTGATCTTTAAATTGATGTTAACATCCAACAAAACGGTCTATCAAAGAAGATATGCTTGAAAGATCTCTTATATGTCGAGAACGGCTGATCTGATTTCGACAGTTCTCATTAATTCAGAATGGCCTCTTGGCAGGAAAGAAAAAATGTCTAAAAATATCGCATAAAAATATCTCTCTAAAAATGAAAATATTGATTTTGTAAAATTTTCTCATATTTTTTCAATTTTGTCATATATATGCCAAAATATTTTCATTTTGAATTAAACATTTGGTAATATTTCTACAGCTAACAAAACTAAGTAGTTAAGATATCAGGATATCATATACAGATCGCATTTATGGCCCGATCCTTACGAAATTTTGCATGGGGATAAGATGAGGGTTAGAATAGAAGCCTACTCTTTTTGGAGATGATCGCCATATATTTAGGGGTTGAAATGGACTAAAAAACTGCAAAATTGTCAGCAGGTCGTAATTATCGCCCGATCCTCACGCACATTTGAATGGGGTTTACCGGACATTGCAAAAGCCAAGCAGTTTTGGATGGCCATCCAAAAATATACAATGTGTAAAGGAGTTTGCCAACTGTTGTAGACAAAATACGAAAATGTCCATTCCAGTGACTTTTTGGAGAATTCACAAATACAGGAAAGACGCACTTTTGACTATTTTTTTAACGCTGATTTCGTTGAAGAATATAGTCAAATGTCTGTATCTCATTTAGATGCGTTTCAGTCAAAAACCAATAATAAATGTTAATCTTTTGCCACTTCTAAGATATTATAGGTCTTTGGGAAATATTGGTTCCAGATCTAGGAAGACCATTTACGTGCAACATCTACCAATAAATTGGAAATGAGCAAATTAGTTAAAGTTGCTATTATTCGAAAATTAGAGAACGAAACCTGATGGTTTTCTTTTATTATTTGTCACAATATCTTGTGGAATTCTTTCGAGTATCTCGCCTATATAAACTGAATCGTTTATTATAGTGTTGTAGGGTATTCAACGGTCGGCCCCGCTCGACTGTAGCCTTTTCTTACTTGTTAATATTCCACCTAAGATCTTCATTGTCTAGCAACCATAATTGAGTATTATGTTTATCATTTTATGGAGCCTTTGGGGCTAAAAATACCACAAACTGTCATTTATTAAAAAATCAAATTACCATAAATTTGTGATTTTGAGATTAGAACTATTTATAAAATTGTAGTTTATATGAAATATTCAAATTCGAAAAAATTGGGTAAAGAAAGTTCAAATTTGATTGGTTTAAAAATAAAACTTGTGTTTGTGTGGTTCAGTAAAACAATAAATAATATTATAATTTTGAACAATATCAACAAAGAATGTGGGAAGGGGGTAGTAGACCTAATCAAAATGTGTGTATATAAATATGCCTTTTCAAAACAATCTTTCTCTTTAAGTTTCAAGAAACAAAACAAATATTTGTGAATCGAACAAAAAACCATCCCAAATCACTGGTTAACCAAAAATATTTTGATTTTAAAACAAAAGAAGACTGAATTGAGTTTTTGTTTCCCAAAAAAAAAAAAAAAGAAGGAAAAAACAAAGAAGGCATTGCAGCATATTTTATTGTCTTCGTCCATTGTCTGCGATCGATTTCAAGATGAAGATGAGCTGATTCCAGTGATGCAACCAGCGTTGATGTTGAGTTTGATATTTATGCTGTTGTTGCAGCAAACGGTCGTATATATGACGTTGTCGTCTTTTTTTCCAAATGGAGGAGACTCTCTTTTTATCTTCGCTGAACTCCTGCCTGCCAAAAAAAAAGAGTTTAGGCTGCTGTCTGTGGCTGTGGCTACCACTGCTGATGATGATGTATCGAAACGATGGCCGGCTATGCATCGTACAAATTCACGATCAATGTTTAACATGCATTGGTCATCTCCTCGCCAAAACATTAACGTATACATAAATCTTGTGTTGTTGTTGGCTTTCTGTTCCGCCATATGCATTTAAAGATTTTTGTCGATTTTTCGGTTATAGTTTCGCTTGCTTATAATAAACTCGTACCAAGTTTTTTTTTCGTTTTTTCTTTTCAGTTAAGCATTCTCAGCTTTTGATGTTTCCCTTCGTGTCTTGTCTGTAGATCCGTGTTCCTGCTTAGCTTTCTTGTCCAAGGCAATGCTGAGTGCTGACTTTTGTCCGCAGAAAACGAAAAAACAATCAAATCTACAGCAAGTTTATTAAGAATTTAAATGGCTCCTTGCCATTGTGTCGTCCCCCGAAACTAAGGATGTGTGTGATTTTATGGTGAAAACATCGAAATGGGGAACCGAAAATCGTCAATATGGCATGCAAGGATAAAGATGCTGACGATATTGCCATTTTTTGCGGTATAATTTATTTTCGTATATATTATTGCAGATTTAACCCTTGTGGATCCCTACGAAGAAAAATAATTGTATAATTAGAATAATTTTCAATATTTTGGTAAATTTTATGGCAATGTAATTTTAAATATTAAATCAATATAAGATATTGATAGATATAGATATGAAATCAATATAAAATGTCTAAAATCGAGGTATTAATATCTGTCCCAGAGGGATAATTTTTATGGCATACTTCAAATTTCGCTTAAAAGTAAGTATGTAACATTTAGTTAGAATCAGTTAATATCAATGACATTTCGACTGGACATCAGCCAAGAAATACTTCTAATTAATTTGCTTGAAGTTTTCTCTCAGATTTAGATATAACACCCATGTATAATTCCCTCCGATTTTATGAATATAATTTACCCGCCACTCCATGGCGATCATTAAGAAAATCAACTTCCGACTTAATAAACATATGTCAATTGTGGATTTCAAAAAAAAAAAAAGGATAAGATAAGACTTTCGATTTCAGACGGCTCCCGTTAATTTCGAATTATATCTGACATATATCAAAAATGGTGTAGTGTATTTCGTAGCCGGCTCCATCCGACATAATTACTTTACTTAATTTCTTATACCCTCTGTCATATGGCTACATAGAGTATATATCATTGGATACGGCCTCATCGAAATAATAGTTTTAGATCCTAGGTCTTTTTGGAGCAAATCTGTTGCAGAATATTTGGAGTCGATCTAGAGATTTCCGTCCGTATGTCTGGCTGGCTGGTGCCCACGATAACTGTTGAATGGAGTATCCGATTTAATCCAAATTTGGTACATCGTAATATAACAGGGTGAGATAAAAACAAGTAAAAAAACATTAAGTTCGGCCGGGCCAAACTTTTAATACCCTCCATCTTAGGGTAAAGGAAACATTTGAGCCCATTATGACCCACATATACCAATTTTTTCATATTCATGAAAAAATGTGGCAAAAATCATCAAAATACCGAATATCGGGAGGTTCCGTTATACTGGGACTATACCAAAACGTGGACCTATAATTACAATGATTCGCCACACGAACTGGGACCCATTATGATCTACAACTACCAATTTTCACAGATATTCATGAAAAAATGTGTCAAAATCATCAAAATACCGAATATTGGGAGGTGCCGTTATATTTTCAATACCAACCATCCTAGACACAATACAAATTGCTCTGCTAATTTTTTTTCGCTCTACATCAATTAATGTGAGCTGTATCGTGATTTCAACAGACAGACAGACAGACGGACATCGTTAAATCGACTTAGAATTTTATGCTGATTATGAATATATATACTTTATGGGGTCTACGACGAATATTTAAGGATGTTACAAACGGACAAAGTTAATACACCCTCCTTTCCAAGGTGGAAGGTATAAAAATTGCAACAAAGTCAAACGCTATAATTTTTACATTTTTTTTTTAATTTTATTGAATGAAAGCCAAAATGTCGGAAATAGCATCAAATTTTAGAATAAGTTAAGATTTGATTTGAATTGTCCACCTTTGGCACTAATTATGGCCTTCAAACTGCCAATGAAAGAGTCAAACGCTGACGAATGTTGCTCTGCGGTATTTTGGCCCATTCCCGGCGAAGCGCTTGCTTGAGGTGATCGACACTTTGATATTTTTAGTGCCAATCTTGCTTTCCAAAAAACTCCAGACACAATAGTCCAACGGATTGGTATCCGGAGATTTTGGTGGCCATTGTGCGCTGGAAATGAAGCGAGGAACCTCATTTTGTAATCATGGTGGCGCGTGCTTAGTGCAATGGTCCGGCGCTTGAGTTCTGGTAGCCAACCGCCAACAGCTGATCTCTTTGGCAAGTAAACACGATCATTTTGTTTGTTTACAAACTGCTGGACAAAGAATGTATTCTCATCGGAGACCACCAAACCAAATTTGGCAGTTCACCACTTTCGGCAAAGCGAAGCTCTTTAGAGTCTATTTTCTTTTCGTTGCGGTGTAATTTCTTGCACTTTTTGGAATTTCAATGGCTTTACCCCGAGCTCATTTTTCAATATTTGCCGAATGTTCAGCTCACGAGAAATTTTTCGTCCACAGCGACGCGGGTGTCGATGAAGTCGCTTATTTACTTTTCGAACCATTTCTGCTGATATTGCTGTCTTCTTCTTGTGTTGATAGAAATATTGAAATGAGCTTAGTCTGAATGGAATCGAATGATAATTTCGCATTTTATGAGACTCATGGATATTCAATATTTTGACCCTTAGTGGGGCAGGTACCAGAAGAAGTGAACCGATATATACTATTTTCACACCGTTGATAGAAATATTGAAATGTATGAAATTTGTAGACAATCAGACGTTTATTTCACGTTTTGGAAGAGTTATAATTATTCGAAATTTTGACCCTTTTTGGGAGTGATACTTAATGGATTGGGCCGATACTGTCCATTTTCGCACCTGATCTAGCACTGACAAAAATATTGGGAATTGCAAAGTTTTTACAAAATCGAATGATCTTTTCTTATTCTATGACGTAAATTATTTTCTGTAAAAAAATTGTGGGGAGGAATGGACCGATGTTGTCTATATCTGAACTTGATAAAAGTTTGATAATAATATTACGATGTACAGGATACTGCCTTCGAGAATTATAGTGCGCACCAGCCAGACAGACGGACGGACATCGCTAGATCGACTCTAAATGTCCTGAAAGGAGATTAGTCCAAAGGGACCTAGGGTCGAAAACTTCTGTCGTATCAAAGTATATACCCTCTGTAGCCATATACCACATACTGAAGGTATATAAAATAGATACCTATTTATACTCATAGTTTGATACAACAAACATGTCCGCCAGGTGGGCACGATAACTCAGGAAATATATCAGAAAAATATTTTAGTCGATTGTAAATGGAATTTAGTGGTTCCATCTTTCTTGTTCCTCCCGCCTAAGAGAGGAAAACGGAGAAGAATCGTACTTTCCCCTGGAAGAAGACCAAATCTTCCTAGCATGCGTTTTATTCTACGGTTCAGTCAAGCTCGTTTCTAGTTTTTCCTCACCAGCTTTAATATGCATAATTCCGAAGTTGCTAACCTCTGCAAACCGAGAACGCCTTCTTTTCTTCCTTGGTTTTCGCAATTGTCAACTTTACTTGAGATTTCTCTCAGTTGTTTTATTGGGGTTGATATCAGTTTCAGACTTCTGTCTGTAAAGACTGTATAGTAATAAGGTTTCCCTACATTTCTCAATTGTCCTTAATAAATTTGACCGTAAATTTTCGACATAACTAAGACATCGTTAAAGTTTTAAAAGTTTGGTAAAGTCAACTTCTTTATCTTACTCTTCTTCTTTTCTTTGTACTACGTCATCTGCTCCCCTCTAAAAGGGTTAATGTTTAAAATTCACTTCGCCATTGTCTTAAGCATACATGAGTGCATTTTATATTTACCAATTCAGATTTCTTCTGTATAACGATTGGAATACATACATATGTACATATGTGTATAGCAAATTTCGAGAAGAAAACAACAGATATCCCAAAAGGAGTAATATGGTGTGTTTATGATTGTATAAGGTTACATTTAGCCATGGCGGGTTTCTGAGTTTCATTTGTGGCATTTGTTGTCCTCCGTCCTACCGTGTTGCATTTTTGATTCTTTATTCGTCTCACAGCTTATAATCACGGTGATGATGATGACGATGATGCTGACAGTTGCCGTTTGTTGAGTGCTCAGGAATCGCGACTATCATGATAATAAAGTTTTCAACTGACTCCACTTAATTTCGTCGAACAAAAAAGCGCGTAAAAGCTGTATAAAACCAATCAACTGCTTTCGAGAGTTTTTTTTTTTTTTTGGAATTTTTTGATTTCTTTGCAAGGCTTCTTGATTATTTTGTTGTACTTGGTGTTTTTTTGTTGTTGTATGCCTTTACTGTTTGGCAGTCTGTTTGTTGTTTATGGTTATTGTCGCCAATTCTGGTCTGGTCTGGCGAGGTCAATTAAAAGCTTTATAAACCGAAGGAGATTCTTTTTTTAATTGACTTTTAGCAGATAATTTGAGTCGGAGAGAAATGAAATGAAACTAGATATCGACTTAAGAATTTTATGGGGTTCATTTGAGCGGTTCATTTGGAAGGATATTTTTTGCAATAAACATGGCGAGAAGGCTTAAGGCGGCAGAGGTAAATTTTTGATGTTTCACTAAGCCACTAATAATAAGGAGTTAATTTTAGAGAGAAACTATCGGCATTCTTTGGATGATTTTTGCTATAAAATTGAAATAAATATCTGGGTTGTGAGGTTGCAGGTGCAAATGCCGCGAGAATATACAGAAATCGAAAGAAAGGGGAATATCATGCAAGGACTTTTTATAGATAGAACATTACCCATATCTCTCCAAGGCTTTATAAAGAAAGAAGATTTTCAGATGACCTCCAAAATAGGAAATTCTGTAGAACCTGCTCTATATAAAAATATTCTTACATTTATCCCATGAAATAGGCCTTCCAAGGGACTCTCATTTCATCCGGACTATTTGTAGGTCTTCGACACAAAAAATGCCTTCCAGAGGACTTCTATTTGATATAACATCCACAAGTTTTCTGTATTCAGAATAACTTCCACAGGTTTTTTACATACAGAATACCTTCCACAGGTTTTCCACAAACAGAATTGCTTCCACGGGTCCAAAATACCTTCGACAGATCTTCAACAATCAGACTGTCTTCCACTGATTTTCTATACACAGAATTCCACCCTCACGTTTTCTATATATAGAATAACTTTTACAAACGGGACACATTTTACAGGTATTCTATACCAGAATACCTTCCACAAGACTTCTATACACAAAACACCTTCAAAAGGACTTCTATTCATAGAACACCCTCCAGACGGCTTCTATGCACAAAACACCTTCCACAGGACTTCTGTACACCAAACACCTTCCACATATCTTCTATATCTATAATTCCTTCCACAGATTTTTGTGCACAGAATACCTTTCACATGGCGTCTATACACATAATAACTTCCACAGTGCATCTACCCACAGAATCCCTTCGACAGGTCTTCTACGAACAGAATACCTTCCACAAATCTTCTCTACACCGAATACCTTCCACAGGTCTCCTATTCACAGAATACTTTCCACAGTCCTTCTACAAACATAATACCTTCCACAGGTCATTTATTCTACACGTAGAATGCCTTCCATAGATCTTCAGTACACGGAATACCTTCTACAGGTTTTCTACACACAGAATACCTCCCACTGATGTTCTGTACACGGAATACCTTCCACAGGTTTTCTACACACATAATACCTTCCTCAGGTCTTCTGTATACAAAACTCCTTTCACTTTCCCTCTTTACGAAGAACACCTTCCACAGATCTTCCGTATACAGAATATCTTCCGCAGGTCTTCTACACACAGAATGCCTTCCCCAGGTCTTCAGTAAACAGAAAAACTTTATCAGGTCTTCTACACACAGAATACCTTCCACAGATCTTTAGTACACAAAATATTCACAGAATACTTTCCACAGGCCTTCTACAAACATAATACCTTCCACAGGTCTTTTATTCTACACGTAGAATGCCTTCCACAGATCTTCAGTACACGGAATACCTTCTACAGGTTTTCTACACACAGAATACCCCCCACTGATGTTCTGTACACGGAATACCTTCCACAGGTTTTCTACACAACGGATACCTCCTACAGATATTCCACAGGTCTCCTAGTCACAGAATACCTTACACAGGCCTTCTACCAACATAATACCTTCCACAGGTCTTTTTTCTACACGTAGAATGCCTTCCACTGATCTTCAGTACACGGAATACCTTCAACAGGTTTTATACACACAGAATACCTCCCACTGATGTTCTGTACACAGAATATATTCCACAGGTTTTCTACACACAGGATAACTCTTAAAAATATTCAGTTTACAGAATACCTCCCACAGGTCTTCTGCACACAGAATACCTTCATTAGTCTTCTATATACATAACACCTTTCACTTTCCCTCTTTACGAAGAACACCTTCCACAGATCTTCTATACACAGAATACCTTCCTCAGATCTTCAGTAAACGGAATACCTTCCTCAGGTATTCTACACACAGAATACCTTCCACGGTCTTCAACATAAAAAATATCTTCCACAGATCTTCGGTACACAGAATACATTCGACAAATCTTCAGTACACAGAATATCATACACAGGTCTTCTATACAAAGACTACCTTCCACATGTCTTTTTTATATAGAAGAGCTTCCATAGGTCTTCTACACACAGAAGACTTTTCCCAGGTCCCAGGTCTTCTACAGATAAAATATCTGCTATAGGTCTCTCATACACATTCCATGGGTCCTATAGAAGACAATCCACATCGGAGTCATTTCATAGGTTTTCTATAGATAGAGTAGCTCCTACAGGCCTTCTCTCAATATAGTCCTTCTAGAGATCTTCTATACGGAAAGACCTTCCCTAGGTCAATTTCATTTCCAAAAAAGGACAACAAATTGCAACCACCCTTCCAAAGCAATCTCATTATCAGCAATGACACATAGAAAAACATGGCATTTTATTTTGCAACAAATCAACTAACGCCCTTTACAACCCTCAAAAAATTCCCCCTCCTTTGACAGACAGACAAACAAGATGCAGCTTCTGTATTCACAAGCATAAAGCATAAATCAAATTACAAATTAAAACAAAAGGATGTTCCCTGTTTTTGGTTTGATAAGATTTGTTTGTGGCTCTAACGGAAACAAATCATGGCTCTGAAGGCAAATACTACAAGCCGCCGCCGCCATATCCTTTTTTGTTTGTTTATTATTATTTTGTAAATCCCCAGAGAACAAATTTAGTCACGCTAATAAACTCCCATTGAAATTGTCGAAACAGTCAAAATAGATGTCTCTTCTGGGAAAAAAAAAGCAAAACATGAGCGCTCTAAATTTCCGCAATCATAAATTGTCATTTAACTGGTTCCTTGAGGTAGTGGTAGTGGTTGGTGGTGGCTGTGGACGGCAAAAGGGGTGTGTATGGCAAATGAACAACACTATGTGACATGAGAGAAAGCCCATAATGGGGGAATATTTTTTTTGCCATTTCGCACTAAGCCCTTGAGCCCTCCAAACTTTTTGTAATGGGTTGTTCAAGTGAATGACATAATCAGCTCATAATCAAAATATTACATTTGAACGTTTCGCTACGACTGTTGTGCGTCCTTTTGTTATCCGTTTCGATGCCGTAGGATTATGAAAATTGAAAAGATTTCGTTTATTGCGTTTGTGGGCTTCACTTTCGTTGTTGTAAATTCTGAGAATTATCTGTATTGGAAGGGGGGAAAATGACAAAACGATTTGTAATGGTTGTAAGGATTTTGTATGAATTTGTAATTTTGACGAGATTGTTGAATATTTCAACGGTTTCTCATTAATCTAATGTGGAGGAAATATTAAACAATGATTTTGTGTTGCAAATGTCTTTGAGAATATTTTGAAAAAAATAAGTGTATTCAACACTATATTTTCAAATTGCAAATTGCAAATTGGGTAAAACAAGTAAAAAAGCTGTAAGTTCCGCCGGGTCGAATTTTGAATACCCTCCACCAAATTTAACAATTTTGAAAAAATAAAATCCGTTAAAAATTCTTTTAAAATCTTGAAAATACCTAATGTAGCCGTATATTACGACGACGTGGACCTGCATAGGCAACTTTTGTCACAAGCTATTACAATATTCAAATGCGAAACTTGAAAAAAAAAATCTGTTTATAATGTAGCTAAAATCATCAAAATGCCGAATATAGGGAGGTACTATGGTGGTTATAAAACGTGGATCTGCACAGACAATTTTCTGTCATGGGCTGTAATATCCATTACGAACTTCAAATGCGAAATTTGAAACAATTCCGGTGCATAATGTCGCTAAAATCATGAAAATACCGAATATCGGTTGGTACCGTTATATGGGGGCTATACGAAGACGTGGACCTGCACAGACTATTTTCTGTCATAGGCTGTAGCATCCATTACGAACTTCAAATGCGAATATTTGAAACAATTCCGGTACATAATGTCGCTAAAATCATGAAAATACCGAACAACAATTTTCTGTCATAGGCTGTAGCATCCCTTACGAACTTCAATACCAAATTTGAAATAGTTCCGATAAATAATGCCGCTAAAATTATTGTGTGGCTATACGAAGACGTAGACCTACATGGCTAATTTATGTCTTAGGATGTAGTATCCGTTACGAACTTCAAATACCAAAATTGAAACAATTCCGGTAAATAATGTGCTAAAGTCATCAAAATACCGATTATCGGGGGATACCGTTACATGAGGGCTATACGAAGACGTGGACCTACATGGCCCATTTTCTGTCTTAAGCCGTAGCATCTGTTACGAACTTTAAATATTAATTTTGAAACAATTCCAGTAAAAATGTCGCTAGAATCATCAAGATACCGCGTATCGGGAGGTACCGTTATATGGAGGCTATACGAAGACGTACATGGCCCATTTTCAATACCAAAAGTCCTGCAGACATAGTACACATTTGAGTAAAATTTTATCAACCTACTTCATTTCGTTCGGAAGCTAGAGTGATTTCAACAGACGGATAGACGGACATTGGTAAATCGACATAGAATTTTATGCTAATCAAGAATATATATACTTTGTGGGGTCTAAAATGTATATTTCGAGGTGTTACAAACGAAATGACAAACTTAATATACGTTCCATACTATGGTGGAGGGTATAAAAATAAAACTGTAGCATTTAGTACTTTTCTAGAGAGAACTCATTCACGCACTACCAAATTTAGTAACATTTAGTCCTTTTGCGTATAATTTAAGTACTCATTTGTAAAACCGTTCCACATCCGAATCATACACATCGACAGTTATCGCAATATAAAATTTCACGATTGCAGCAAAGTCCCCTCATCAAAAACTTCACTTAGTTTAATTTAGTACTTTTCGAATAACTATAGTACCCATTTCCAAAACCACATCCATATCTCAATCCCACATATCAACAGAGTCTTCAATATCAAATTTGAGGATTCCAGCCATATTCTATTCTCCTAACACCAAATTTAGTATCATTTAGTACTTTTCTCAAAAATATCGGACGCACTTTCAGACCACGGCCAAATTGAGAACACAGATATAAAATCTTAAATTGTATCTCTATTCCTTCACCCGAATATAAATATTTCCGAAACCACTTCCATAGGTGCAGGCTACAGATGAAAAGCGATCCTTATACCAAATTTCCAAATTTCAGAGTTCAACCATTATATGCTCACCCAATACCAAATTGTACCAAATAAAGTACTATTAAGTACTATTCTTGCGCTTGTAGTACACATTTCTAAAATCACCTACATATCACAAACCTCAGAGACCCAATACACAAATTCCAGCAGCATCCGTTTACCCTTAAACCAACTGTTTCAAATTTAGTACCATTTAGCACAGTTCGCACACTTAGTACACATTTCCAAAACCACCTTCAAATATCAAACTTACTTTCCAACCATGATTCTCGTACAAATTTCAGCTCTATCTGTCCACATAATATCAAATATAAAACTTTCGGAATTCCCAAAACACTCTCGTGCATCTATCCTGCAACACATCAGTGACTCTTATTCCAAATTTCAGAACTCTAGCGCATTCCATTTAACCAATACAATGTATTATTTGAGTTGAACATATCGCAATATTCTATTCGGCAAATATTAAAAAATGAGCTCGGGGTAAAGTTATTGAAATTCCAAAAAGTGCATGAACTTACACCGCAACAAGAAAAGCTAAAGAGTTGCTTCGCTTGGCCTTGGTGAACTGCCGAATTTGGTTTTCTCCGATGGGAAAACATTCGTTGCAGCAGTTTGTAAACAAACAAAATGATCGTGTTTATTTGCCAAAGAGGTCAGCTGAATATGTGTACCTTCGGTTGGCCACCAGAACCCAAGCGTCGGTCATGGTGATGGTGTGGCCGATATATTAATCGACCGCTCGTATTAATCGACCGTGGCATCAGAATAAATGTCGAATATTATAGCGAAAATATTCTGGAGGGCTTCGTGATTTTGAGTACGTGGGTACCTGCCGCTTTGGCTTAACCCCACGGTGCTCTAAACACCGGGTGAATACAATGCGTCTACTAACGCCCCCACACCGAAATGTGAGTACCAATTGTTCAAACGTATTTGGACGTGATCACCCCATTAATTATTCTGGAGGGTGTGTTAAAGCCTTGGGCACGCAAACATTTTGGCCGCAGACCTTGGACATTCCAACAGGACTCAGCACCATCGCACAAACGCGCCACCCAAGAATAGTTACAAAATGATGTTCCTTGCTTCATTTCCAGAGCACAATGGCCACCAAAATCTCCGGATACCAATCCGTTGAACTATTGTGTCTGGAGTATTTTGGAAAGCAAAGTTGGCACTAAAAATACCAAAGTGTCGATCACGCTTGGCTGGAAATGGGCCAAAATACAGCATTTTTTCTTTCATTCAATAAAATTAAAAAAAAAAAAATGTAAAAATTATGGCGTTGGACTTTGTTGCGGTTTTTTTATCCCATTATATTATTAGTAGTATTATTATTATTATTATTATTATTATTATTATTTATTATTATTATTATTATTATTAATATTATTATTATTATTCTTATTATTATTATTATATTATTATTATTATGATTAGTATTAATTAATATTATTATTATTATTATTATTATTATTATTAGTATTATTATTATTATTATTATTATTATTATATTATATTATTATTATTATTATTATTATTATTATTTTATTATTATTAGTATTATTATTATTATTATTATTATTATTATTATATTATTATTATTATTATTATTATTATTATTATTATTATTATTATATTATTTATTATATTATTATTATTATTATATTATTATAATTATTATTTTATTATTATTATTATTATTATTATTATTATTATTATTATTATTATTATATATATTATTATTATTTTATTATTATTATTATATTATATTATTATTATTATTATTATATATTAGTCATTATCATATTATTATATTATTATTATTATTATTATTATTTTTATTTTTATTATTATTATTATTATTATTTTATATTATTATTATTTTATTATATTATTAGTATTATTATTATTATTATTTATTATATTTTTAT